>NW_010565477.1:0-207 GCF_000687285.1 Phaethon lepturus | reverse complement strand
CGCTGCGCCAAGGGCTGCCGGCACTCCTCCGAGGGCAGCCCAGGCTGCTCCTCCGGCCCGGGGCGGGGGGGCAGATAGCCCCTCACCTCCACCCCAAACATCCGACACCCCCTCCCCAAATGCCTGGTCCCACCATCCCCAGCCCAAACCCTTTGTCCCCCGGTGCCTCTCCCAACATCTACTTCTCCAACACTCCCACTGACCCCT
>NW_010565476.1:7586-12932 GCF_000687285.1 Phaethon lepturus | reverse complement strand
CCTGAAAGGGGGTTGTGGTGACGTGGGTGTTCGTCTCTTCTCTCAAGTGACTAGTAATAGGATGAGAGGAAATGGCCTCCCTCTAAACCAGGGGAGGTTTAGATATTAGGAAAAATGTCTTCACCCGGAGGGTGGTCAAACATTGGAACAGGCTGCCCAGGGAGGTGGTGGAGTCACCATCTCTGGAAGTGTTCAAAAAACAAGTGAATGTGGTGCTTCGGGACGTGGTTAGGGGGCATGGTGGTGTTGGATTAACGGTTGGACTTGATGATCTCGATGGTCCTTTCCAACCTTAATAATTCTGTGATTCATGTTTCCATGGGTTTACAGGCCCTGATCAACATACTTGACCAGCTCGTGTGCCAAATGAAAACTGAAATCTTCACTAAATAATATGTAAAGCACAGAGCTCCTCACTAAGGGAAGCTGTTTGAGGACCTGTGATCTACTACAATTCCATGAGAAGAAGCATTTTTTGGCAAGTGTGCAAAATATGTAGATAGTAAATATAGACAGTGCCATCTACTGACATGTAAGGGGAAAATATATATGTGGCATTGTCCAGAAATTTACTGACTCAATAAAGTTGTTTTTATGCTCCAAATGGCTTCCTGACTGTAGATGCAAGCATGAGTCTAGTCTGGGCTTGTCTTTGCCCCACAGTACATAAAGGGATCAGTCAAGTTGCCTGATGTAATCTTCATATTTCAAAAATATGTCCTTGTAACCAAAAGCAGAAGATTGATGTGCAAAATTTCAATGGGAAGGGTTGTTTTTTTTATTATTATCATTTTAAAATCAGATTGGGAAGAATCTAAACTGGTTATTTGCTGAAGCTTTCTGGCCTGGTGTCACTTGAAACCTGGTGTAACCTATGCCTTGTCCTTAGGTCTTTTGCTGGATGGGCTGCAGAGGAGCTGCAGTGTGAAGCTGGGTCACCTCCCTCTTGTTTAGTTTTTTTTTTCCCATTGAAACTGAGTGTAGAATTGTCATTTTACTACAGAATAGTGCTCTATCAGAAAATATCTGAATATCACTATAAATTGCTCCTTACTTTGACAAAGAGAAATTATCAGAATGATTTTCTTTCTTGCTTGTGGGGGCTAATTATTTGAGTAGTGAATTTCTGAACTTGAAGATGAAGAGAATAATTGACCATTTTTTTTTGTTTTCTTTCTAGCACTGTTTTCTAAACGTAAAGGGTATGTGTGGAAAAGAGAGAACAGTAAAGAAAGAGGAGATTTTAGGCTTCCCCCCCACCTCTGAAAACACCAGCTTACTGCTCAGAAAAGGCTAAAAAGACAAATCAAGTTTTAGCAAATATTAGGCTAGGAGAGAAGAGCAAAACAAAGAACCTCATTATTCCACTGTATAAATCTGTAGTGCATCATATTTGGAATGCTGGATATGCAGCTTTGGTCTCCCTGCTTCAAGAGGAACGTTACGCAAACTAGAGATGGGTAACAAAGATGATCAGGAGTTAAGGAGCTGCCACTGCACTCGAGAGGGTCCTGCAAAAAACACAGAAGGGGGAAATGGTTATTCTCCACTATTCACACTAGAAGAATTGGGAGGCAACCAAAGTTTAAAAAAATGTTACTGTTTCTGATGAAATTGTGGAACCTGGTGCCGTAGTATGATCCGAGAGTCAAAATTACGGGATTCATGAACAATTCATGAAGAGTACTTTGGCTGTTAAAATTTGCTGCAGTTGCAGCCTTTGACTCAGAAAGCCCTTTCTCTTCTAACTTGGAGCCATCAACACTGCATGTCCAGGGAGGATCACTTTATTCTCATCCCATTTCTTATATTTTCCTCTAACTGTGGCCTACTGGACCTAGCAGGAAATAGATTATTAAACCAGGTTGGGTTCTTAGTCTAAACCAAAGCAGCAGGAGCCAGAAGATAGGACCCTGCCTCTTACCCTGTGTCTGCAGAATCATGCCCTATTTTCTATCTGCTCTGTGTGTGGCCCAAAGAGCTAAATAATTTTTGTGTGGGTGCCACTGGGTATCACTTGGGATGACTGGTAGGCTTTGCTCAGGGTATCCTTCAGGAAAGGACAGACGTGTGCCCAGAATAAGATTCCCGACTCCACTTTGTAACACAGGTGCCTAAAATAGCTAGGAACTGTGGTGTCCATCTTTCAGATTCCCAAGGCATTTATTGGCTCTATCTGTTAATTATGAACCAAAGACAATATTCTTCTGTACAGCTGTAACTCTCTCGAGGCTATTTGTCAAGAGAATTTGTTCTGGCTTTTCAAACTCAAGTGAACTATTTTGATTATAAGAAAATATAACATAAACATGTCACTAATCATGGGAACATGTTTGTATGTAAGTATGCTCCAGCATTTCCATTAGATGTTTGAAGTGGAAAGTAATGTACAAAGATTGCAAACATCTGCAGCTGGAACTTGTCTAAGTGTCCTCTTCCCAGGTATCTGCTTACATTTTAGGTGTTGTACGCCAGCTCCCACATTTCCATAAAAACTTTGGTCATCAAAGCAATTTTCCTTGTTTATCATTTTAACCATATAATTTGCCTCACATTTAATGTCACTATTGGCCCACATCAACAAATAACCTCCAAAAGGTTAAGTAACTCCTTCTGTCTCATTTGTTGCTTGCTTTCCTTCAGTAATTCTTTACCTTTGAGGTGATGCCAGAGGGCCCTGATTAAGCACCAATATATATGTGCCATCTTCGAGTATACAAAGGAAAAAAAAAAGACAAAGCCAGAGAAAGGTCGTTGTTCCAGTCGGTTAGCAAATCTAGCAATCATGCCAGCTTCCTAAATTGGTTGCCAGTTACGTTCTGTAATGTCTTTGCTTCCTATAATATAAAAATGCTTGTTGCTAACCTTGTTAGTAGGGTTCCTCCTGTGGTCATAACATCCACATTTAATTTCTGGGATCATTCTTTTGAATTTTTGTCCTGCTTGCATGCAAGCTAGTGTCAGAATGTCTGTTGAGGATGGTTTCACTGAAGAAGGCTGTCTAGAAGGGTATTGATGTCCTGATGCAGCTGTGTCTTGTAAGCTTGCACCTGGAGATGGATATGTTTCACCGATATCCTTTCAGGTTTTTTGTTCGTTAAGTGACAGTGCATGTCTACTGTGAAGAAATATTCTTAAGCAAAGCTAATTCTGTGTGATTGAAATAATTTGCTGGAGAATGGGAGTTGGATTAGAAATATCAGTCCTTGCAGTGCTACGGTGCTACACCACTAGTCCAGGAGGTCACACTTTGGCAAACACAGAGCTCATGCATTTCTTTCAGTGATAATGCTGTCAACTCCAATTTACAGCAGTCTGGTTTAATGCAGAGCTTACCAATAATTTGTAGTGATCAGAAGATCAATGAGATTTAGTGTTCGCATTCTGAATGAACAAGTAAGGGTTAGGTGGCCTCCTGGGGGCTCCTTTCTCGTCTTTGGCTGCGACAGCTCAAAGTCCTCAAAGTTGAAGCTGTAATTCACTGATGTAATTTTAATTTCAGGATGTAAAAACTGAAACACCTGATATTTTTAAAGTTAGCGACTCATGAAAGTTGAGTTATGTTGACTGTGTCAGTGATGGAATTTTATCCCCTTGTTTTCAGCCGTACAGATGTAAGCAAAGCCGGGCTAATGGCCTCTGTTGTTAGCAGCAGCGTGCTCTGACACAGTGGAGCAGTTGTGTAGCAATCTTTCTTAAGGGCTTTCTTTCCCCCATGGGGTGACCTCTTTCCTGGCTCATTGAGATAAATTCTCCGAGATTCTTGACCTGATCTGACGGAGGCGGACACTGAACGGCATTTTTAAAATCAGTAGTCTCCACATGAGCGCTGTGTCTAGCACATATTGTGTCTTTAAAAATGAAATAAATGAATTCCCTCCCTGCACCCAAAAAGCAGCCATGGCTTTAGCATCTTCTGGCATAGAGTCATTTCATGCAAACTGTTGAATTAAAGGTGGGGGGTTTTTTCCCTCCCCATATCTAATTTTTATGTGTACAATGTTGCATGTGTCAAAAAAAGACTTACTCAAAGCAGCAAGGCATTAAGAATAAATTGCTGGGAGCTCCAGTGAGAAATGTGTCATGTGAAATCACAGAGGAAAAAGAGCCAGCAGCTATTACTGTTTTACTAGGAGAAAAACCCTTTCACAGTGAAACACAAGGATAAGACAGAGGAAAACATATTTTAGCTCTCCTAAGCGCTAGAGTTCCTTTTTTTCTTTTTTTTTTTTAATAAACCTGAAATCTGTTCTCTTATCTTGTCATCTACTGCAGCCCTCTCAGAAGGAAATCATTTGGATCTGAGACTGCACACTTGATATAAAGCCACTTTTGATTTAGAGGGGGAAAAAGAAGGGTATTAGAGAGAAAATAAGAGTTTGTCTGACAAGAAATACAAATTACCTGTAATACTTGTTGCTAGTTGTTGTCTTGTTGATTGGTCAGTGTATATAAAATTTCTCCACTAAATTACAAGATCAATCTTGATTTTGGCATATTTGCAAATATTTATAATTTTTATGTTTCACACACATCAAATACATGTGTGTTAATGTATGTGTTTTTAAAAGAAATCATACATCAACTGCAATTTATGGTATAAGAGCGATACAAAGACATTCTTATCCTGTGGCTTTTGTACTTAAGGGTAGTTAAGAAAGCCAAAACAACATCACAGTTAACTTTAACAAATTTCTAAGATTTAGGGGTTTGTCAAGAATTGGCAAGTTAATTTTGCCACACACAAATAACAGTAGGAAAGGGATAGTTACACTACTTTTGGTAGGTTATTGCTCAGAATCCAGTATCTCCTAAACTCTAATGAGTACAGGCTCTGAATATGTGGATTTTATTAATATTCCTGAACTGAGTCATATAGGCATGAGTTATTTGAGGTGGCATTGCAATTTTTCCCGAGCTACTTAATACGTGCTCAGGAAAAACTGTTCAGGTTCTGCTCTCGCTGCTGGAGGAAGCTGGCACGTTAATCCACCTTGCTTACTTTGCAGTTATTTAAATTTATTATCTTGGGGAGGGTTTTTTCAGAACCTTGGCCTCAAATTGCTAGAAGTGCAGCTCTGGAGGAGCTTTTATCATTGTTTCATCTGTACAGGAAGCGATAGTATAAAGGATTCTTTTGCTTCCACGTTGCGTTTTAAGATTCAGATAGCAAATGGCCTGAGCAGAGCAGGGTTGTCTCAGACACGGTGGCCAGGATACATCGCTTGCCTTTTGAGGGCTCTCTGCGTTCAGTATTTCTGAGTCTTTTCTTGTCCCTGCCATTTGTTGTGCTGACTGTTTTCAAGTGCATAACTGCTCCCAGTAGCCTGTAATTGCAAGGTCAGC
>NW_010565476.1:0-7570 GCF_000687285.1 Phaethon lepturus | reverse complement strand
ATGAACAGTCTGTTTAGGCCATATGTTGTTGCCTTGTCCTTTTCTTGAAGCCTTTGGGTAGCTCAGCATGTTACGTACAACGATGAGGAGCACCAAAGTCTTTCAGAGTATGCCACTGGGGCCAGCTTAGCTGCAGTCTAATTGGCAGCTTTGTGGAGCCCGTGCATGAGTCTTAGATGGGCATGGCAAGAAAGCTATGCTGGTCTGGTACTCGATTTTGAGGGTGAACTACTCCATGTTCCCTGTTTTGTCTTGCTATGTTGTGCACTTTTATTGCAGAGAGTGGAACTCACCAGGTATTTATTTTTCTCATCTGTTTACAAAAGCATCTCTTTTCCCATATCCATGGATGTGACTGTTTTATATCAGCCAGCAGCTAGTCTCTGGAGGAAACTTTTAAAAAAATTATAGGTTTTTTTGGTAAGACTTGAGACTTTTTTGCCATGAATACAAAAACAAAGAAAGGGTCAAACTATGTGAGGATGCTACTTTGACAAGCAGCTTGCTTACGACCTTCCATTGATGTTCAGTCTAGACATTTCCTCTAGCTATTAATTTGGTTCAAAACACTTAAGAACAGGGATCTATTATTTCCCTGCTGGAAAAAAGCACAGGCTAAAGCTTTGTTTTAAAACCGATTATGGTTGCTAAGTAACAGTCTTTCCTATACTGAGTGTCTTCCTCAACAACTAATCCCAAAGTCTTAAAAAGTGAGAAAGTAAAGACATGATAGATCTTACTCTGTCCATGTGATTAACAGACATTTTGATTTAAACCTTGGTTCCACTGTTGACAGTGGTGAAAGCTTCCACTGGCTCAATGGCACGAGTATTTCTCTGCTGATTCTCATCCAGAGTAGAGAAATTTGTAGTATAACAAACCTATTTGGTAAACTCTGTTATTTTTACTGAACTAATTACTAGGATTTTCCACATTTCCTCCACCTTCTCACATCTGCAGTGTTTTTTTGTTTGTTTTGTTTTGTTTTTGAGGCAGATGAAGAAATATTTAAATATAGGAATGAAATTTGATATTGTCATTAAATAAGGAAGAGACTGTTTCAGGATCAGCTAAGGGTGGCTGTTTCCATCAGCGCACACGTTCTCTTCCTTAGCAGGTTATGTTAGTTACATGGGTGTAACTCAGCTCTGCTTTTTCTTGCAACGCTCGCAAAAGGACAGGAAAGCAGATTTAGGCTTTAGGTTGAGGACTAGAAGCACATCCCTCTGCTTCACAGACGGTGCTTAATGCTGTAAGTCACGGCACTTCTTGGTCAAGTCAATAAATCTCTTGCAGTGCAGAGCTGCCCAGGGTAACAGCGTCTGAGTTAGTACCGGGAATGGAGGTGGAGGAGGCACGTCAGCGTGGCTTTGCACCTGAGCGGCTGAGCTCTGCTGGAGGAGGTTTGTTAGCTCCAGTGAAGTGCTGCACTAATGCTTTTGGACCAGGTTTACTTCACCTGTGTGATGCTGCGCTGAACAGAGTAAGTAAATGAGTGTGGTCAGGCACGTGCTTGGTTGTATAAGCACTATCCACCCACGTTGTAGACATGCCGTCCAGTAATTTTACTGGTGAAATTCTTGGTTATGCCATATGGTTTCTGTCTATTCCTTTCTCATTTGAAGGTCTCAAAGCTGTTGACTGCTTATAGAAGTTGGTAATTATTATTGCAGTTGAAACTACTTTCATGTTTTCCTGGAAAAGTTTGGGGAGATAATTAGACCTTGCAAACTGACTTAGAATGTGAATTTCTCTCTAAAATATGTAGGAAGCCAGTTTCTCAAGTCTCTCAAGATGGTTAAACTTCTTCTCTGGTTTTCAAATGTAATTGTAAGAACAGTACTGATGCTGGCATACACAAGATGATTATTTTCTGTCTTTGCAATTAACTAGAGCATACAGCAAAGGTAATATTTTAAGGATACCATTTCCCAACCACTTGGTACTTCAGGCATCTGGGCCTAGTGCACTGACGGTTTTTTGCCTTTGATAATTGAGCTTTTGTGTTTGGGCTCCATACGTTGTCCATCCTGTCCTCGCTGTGCCATGCTTTTAAAGGTGCTGGGCTCTGTCGCACTCATGCTTGAACCACGATGAACTCCCGACGTTCATAGAGCATGTGTCGTCGGACGGGAAGTCTGTGCAGAGCTGTGTTCTCAGCCGGTTCTTCTGCAGTTGCCGAAAGTACAGGAATAGGTAACCCGTCTTTTAGTGGAAGGCTGCAAATGGGGGAATCCCCCTCCTTCCCCCTCCCCAAAAAAGGCATAGTACCCAGAACATCACCAGACTCAGGAAAATGGGAAGCTCATGCAACTGCATTGTAAAACAGGGACGATTAAGTTATCTTCCTCTCCCTTCAGATTTAAGTCACTGAAGGTTGTTTTGTCCTTCTCTGTCTAAACATAAAGTCCTTACAGGCAGCTTGTTTTTTAAAATGAGGCAAAAAACCTGTAAAGCCAGACCCTCTCTGTCTTCTGCTCAGTAAGAAAATCCTGTCTGGTAGGTGTAACCTGTGCTGTTTCTTCACAGAGGTTTATTTTTTTGTGTTAGGATCTATTTAAAGCATTTTCGTGTGTTGTGACCATTTAGCCAAGTGATTCAGATTGTTTGTAGCAGTAACTAGCTCCCTCATGACTCACTCTCCATGAATCTTTGTCAACTAAAACACTTAACTGGCAAAGATTTTCTATTCTCATTCATCAAAAATGTCCTTAGATCATCAATTAAATATATTGATGAGAATTAGACCAAAAATGATCTTTGAGGAACCTCACTGTTTAGTTGCCCAATTCATTAATATTTTCACAGTCACTTTATTTTAACATGTGCTGGTAAAGTAGTCTTTAATACCTTTAGTGGATGTTGCTACTTCTGTATACTGACATTTTTAAAATGGTAAGATTTTAAAATCAAGATGTCATGTGGTACTAAGTCAGTTATTTTTTTAAATCCAGGTTTTTAATCAACAGAAATGTTTTTAACATCCAAACTCGTATCCTGTCAAAAAAAGTTAGTGATTCATTTGACAAGACCTAGTTACCATGGAACTTGTTGACCGAAATGGTTTTATTTTTTTAGTATCTATTTCTTTGTTGATAGTTTCTATTTTTGAATTATCTATTTAGATATCTTAGAAGCCATATCAGGTTACTTAGACTCTAAATCCTTATCTAAACCACCTCCCTCTCTTTTTTACTTTTTAAAAAAATCTGTAGAACCAAATTTATATCTCTCTAATCATGTAGAAATAATCTGTTTTTTCAAAAGATGTATCAATAATTAACAAAATTTGCAAAAGTTCTGAATCTTCTAAAAAATAATAAATTGTAATGTCATTATTTTTCCTTTCTCTCATGAGTTGTATATACGTGGCTTTTAGGTTTCATCACTCCTTTTCGGGCATCTAGTAATGTATGTGTAACTTGTTCCCAGTTTTTACTAATAATTCTCTAATACTTCTGTGCTCCCAAAATACAGTTATGGTGATAGCTGCTTAAAGCTTTGGAAAGCTGGCCCTTTTAAAAGTTCTTAGCGTAATCTTTAGTGTTTGGTGTATCACCTGCTGCTTGAAGGAAGTAAATGCAACGTAATAATTGTTTTTTCAGTTAATCCACTAACTTTTAAAATCAGTTTTTAACTATCCATGAAGCTCGATATTGTGTTAGCTCTGTTGGGTGCTGAACATGCTCACAAACAAATCTTTGTGTACTGTTTTAGAATTCTATAAATATCAGATGTTTTCCAATTTCCAAATGTTCTGATGTTGATGCTCAATATAAGAATACTCTTTCCACCTCTTGTACATCATGAACAGCTATTAAAGGAAAATTTTGCCTGTTTTCTAATGGCACTTGCTCTTTGGAAGGAGTGGAGCGGATGACCTCCAGTATCCCATCTTTGGTTTTGTGAGTCCTGAAAGTCTAAATTATCTGCTAGTTCACAGACCAAAGCTTACCTCTCTGTCCCCCACCAACATTTTCTCTCACCCACAGCTAGCCTTACAGATTTAGCAAATTCCTTGTTCTTCAGGGAAAAGGGACATTTATGACATAACTTTCCAGATATCCCCCTCCTTCAACAACCTAAGGTCTTCCAGGATCAGTAAAACGCAGGTTGGTAACGCTTCAGAGGTACCAAAGGAGGTTCCTGCCAGACGAATTGCTCTTTATCATCTTTACTCTTTCACTTCTGGAAGGAAGAAAATTTATAAAGGAAAGGATTGATTAAGTTAGGGAACTTGTACAGAAAATTAAGGCTATTTAAAGTATTCGTGACACAGACCCCTGAAAATAACAAGTGCCTTATTAAAAGAAGTTCTGTTGCTAGGAGACAGTAACCACAGTGTCAGAATAATATGTTTTTATTTCACATAAGAAATGCTGGTTACTGCATAGTTAGATAATGAGAAATGATAGCTATGTGATTTAAAAGATTGGGTGAAATGCTTAATTTGTGACATGGGAAGCCAATAACAAGGGCAGGGCTTTAAAGTCTACCTTTGTGTAGTATGCCACAAGAACAGACTGGTGACCAAGATCTGTTTGAAGCTTGGCTAGAAGTAGGTAGACACCCTGCTCCAAAGTACTCAGATGAGGTAATTCCAGTTCATAAATGGAATAAGAATAAAGATAATACATAGCTTTTAAAAATGAGGTGTATATGCAGCTGTTTAATTTTGCTGATACGGTATAAAGTTCAGCGTGGGAAAGAATGGTACGGTTCATAATGCCATATGATAAACTAAGATGTCTAAAAGCAAAGTTTATAAAAGCATCAGGACTTTGGAGAGACAAGAAGGAGGATCTGTGTCACCAGGAGGAGGGCAGTGCTGTATTCTAGGAAGTGCCAGGAAAGCTATCACAGCTAAAGAAATATCAAAATAGCAGATTCTTCGTAGACACAATTTCCTGGCTAATATCCACTAGCTGCCTTAACTAGGGAAATTCTGAAATACGTATCTAAATATATGGATTGGAAGAACTTGATCTGTAAAGCATGATCCACATCGCTAATGTGTGGTTATAAAAGCGTGGCAGAGGGTCTGTCCTGTTGAACTCCAGCAAGACACATCATAAAGCTCTCACCACATTTTGGTTGTGTACATATTCTCCACGCTGTCCCAGCTTTCCCACTTTTGCTAGCTTTAGGGACTCCTTAAAAGCCACGCTGACTGCTCTCAGCTGGACTCCAGGCAGACACAGAAGACTATTGCAGCCTGCCAGTACTTACAAGGGGCTTCTAAGAAAGATGGGGACAGACTTTTTAGCAGGGCCTGTTGCGATAGGACAAGGGGTGATGCTTTTAAACTGAAAGACGGTCAATTTAGACTAGATCTAAGGAACAAATCTTTTAACAATGAGGGTGGTGAAACCATGGCCCAGGTTGCCCAAAGAGGTGGTAGATGCCCCATCCCTGGCAACATCCCAGGTCAGGTTGGACGGGGCTCTGAGCAACCTGCTCTAGTTGAAGATGTCCCTGCTCATTGCAGCGGGGTTGGACTAGATGACCTTAAAATGTCCCTTCCAACCCAAACTATTCTGTGATTCTATGACTTGTGCCTCTAACTCCCTTCCCCCAGCTTCCACTGATATCAATGCTTTGAACTTGTATGTATATAGGCTTGGTTATATAGTTTGTATATGCAGGAGGAGATATTTCTTAGCAGCAGCATCCTGTCATTCTCCCAAATACCTTTTCTACTTTTTTTTTGAATGGAAGTAGCCTGCAAGCTGGATATAGCTGCTAGGGTCCTGGTTCAGGCACTGAACACTAAACTGCTCTTTAACTGTTATTTCTGTGTTTCTTTCAAGCTTTAATTAAAATAAGACATTTAAAACCGTGAATCTGCATTTTAAGAAATATGGTCTTGTTAAATCATTATTTCAATTATTTAACCAGTGCTGATTTCATATTGTATCAGAACTTACCAGGACATCTGTGAGAAGTTGTGCTTGATTGCTATCGGTGGCTGACACAATGGCTCCTTCCCTTACAAATAAGGGAATGTGGGTGAACAGCATAGAAATGCTTTCAGATATTTACTTGCATTCAAAGTTTGTATGTCCTCCACTCCTCCACCTACTTTGGAAACCCTTCTGGAAAACTGTTTTTGTGAAAAGCTTTACTGGCAGAAATAGCAAATATTAAATACATGTAAGGAAGTATTTGTGGAAATCAGTTTTTATCTCTTTCAAATGTGAAATTATCCTATTATGTTTAACCATTCAGGAAACAGAAAAAAATGTAGAACCTGATATTTTCAACCAATGAAAAATAATAAAAGTGCACATATTGAATGTAAACAATTTTTTTTCAACTTGCTCAGGATCAGCCTATATGGGCCCAGGTCTGATTTATGGAAATTGCTCAATGAATAATGAATATGTCAGTGATTTATATGAAAACATAAAAATTGTAAGCTGCTTGTGGTTAATTCACAGAGAGGGGAAAACAACAAAATACAAAGCTTAATTAATTTTAATAATTTATTCCTCTATAAAGGCAGCCATTCAACTTGAAATACATTTCCATCCCACTCCCCAGAGGCTATATGCCCAAACTGAGAAGTAGCCAGAGGGAACATACATATTTTGTACATGATCACAACATCTCTAGAAGATAGACGTGGGACAAATTCTAGTTTGACTGGCTTCCTACCTGAGGACTACACTGAGCACGTCCTGCACTTTCTCTCTGGTTACTGCTAGTAGCAAAAACTGAGGAACTTGCCCGTTGTTTGATGAAGCCTTTGTAAACATTTCTTACAATTTCAGTATGTTTCAGATTATGCCTCAGAATGGATTCTTCCTACAAGAAAATTTGGGGTTTTTTTTAAAAAGAAATCCAACTTTTGGCCTAAGCTCAATTAGTCTCTAGAGCTGTTTATAGGCTTACCGGTAGCAGATAACTGTAAAAGATAAAAATGCCCTTTACTTTTATACATGTTCTTAGAGAAGGTCTTGTCCACCTACAACCCAAATTTCCCAATCGTTCATAAAAATCGGATACGTATATAATTCATAGTGAAACAAGGAAATTATTCCAAGTTGTAAATTCAGATAGACAAGCTCAAGAAGTGGGCCTGTGTGAGCCTCATGTTCAACAAGGCCAAGTGCAGGGTCCTGCACCTTGGTCAGGGCAACCCCTGGTATCAATAGAGGCTGGAGGATGAAGGGATTGCAAGCAGCCCTGCTGAGAAGGACTTGGGGGTCTTGGTGGATGAAAAGCTGGACATGAGCCGGCAATGTGTGCTCACAGCCCAGAAGGATAACTGTATCCTGGGCTGCATCCAAAGCAGCGTGGCCAACAGGTCAAGGGAGGTGATTCTGCCCCTCTACTCCACTCTGGTGAGACCCCACCTGGAGTCCTGCATCCAGCTCTGGAGCCCTCAGCACAGAAAAGACATGGACCTGTTGGAGCAGGTCCAGAGGAGGCCACAACAATGATCAGAGGGCTGGAACACCTCTCCTATGCGGACAGTCTGAGAGAGTTGGGTCTGTTCAACCTGGACAAGAGAAGGCTCCCGGGAGACCTTATGGTAGCCTTCCAGTACTTCAAGGGGGCTTAGAAG
>NW_010565475.1:47787-75212 GCF_000687285.1 Phaethon lepturus | reverse complement strand
TGTGCAGAGCTCTCCTACCCTCCAGCAGATCTGCATGCCCACCCAGCTTGGTGTCATCTGCAAACTTCCTGAGGCAGCAAATGAGTCCTGACATCAAACATGCTCCAGCCTGAGCTCCTCTCTCCACGAGGCCACAGGTCCTGCCAGGAGACTGCTCCAGCACAGGCTTCCCACAGAGTCACAGCCTCCTTCGGGCATCCACCTGCTCTGGTGTGGGGTCCTGCCCGGGCTGCAGGTGGGTATCTGCTCCACCATGGACCTTCATGGACTGCAGGTGGACAGCCTGCCTCACCATGGTCTTCACCATGGGCTGCAGGGGAATCTCTGCTCCAGCGCCTGGAGCACGTCCTCCCCTCCTTCACTGACCTTGCAGTCTGCAGAGTTGTTTGACATATTCTCACTCCTCTCTCCTGGCTGTAATTGGTCTGCTCCAGCGCCTGGAGCACGTCCTCCCCTCCTTCACTGACCTTGCAGTCTGCAGAGTTGTTTGACATATTCTCACTCCTCTCTCCTGGCTGTAATTGGTGCCTGCCAGTTTTTTTCCCCTTCTTAAATATGTTATCCCAGAAGTGCTACCACCATCACTGATGGGCTCGGCCTTGGCCAGCAGCAGGTTCGTCATGGAACTCGCTGGCATGGGCTCTATCGCATATAGAGGAAGCTTCTAGCAGCTTCTGACAGAAGCCACCCCTGCAGCCCACCCTGCTACCAAAATTTTGCCACACAAATGCAATACGTTCACATATTGGTATTGTACATTGAAAATAATATAGAAGTATTTTCAGTGTTACATAATCTTAGAATCATAGTATAGTTTGGGTTGGAAGAGACTTTTAAGGTCATCTAGTCCAACACTCCTGCAATGAACAGGGACATCTTTAACTACATCAGGCTCCTCAGAGCCCCATCCAGGGATGGGGCATCTATCACCTCTCTGGGCAAACAGTGCCAGTGTTTCACCACCCTCATTGTAAAAAATTTCTTCCTTGTATCTAGTTGAAATCTACCCTCTTTCAGTGTAAAACCACTACCCCTTGCCCTATTGCTACAGGCCCTGCTAAAAAGTCTGTCCCCATCTTTTTTGCAAGCCCCCTTATTTGCAGTAAGGCTGCAATAAGGTCTCCCTGGCACCTCCCCTTCTCCAGGCTGAACACGCCCAACTCTCAGGCTGTCTTCATAGGAGAGGTGGTGTTCCACCCCTCTTACTATTTTTGTGGCCTGCTTCTGGACCTGCTCCAACAGGTCCATGTCTTTTCTGTGGTGGGGGGTCCAGAGCTGGATGCAGTACTGCAGGTGGGGTTTCACCAGAGCAGAGTAGAGGGGCAGAATCACAAATAAATATTTTTGCCTCCTGTTAGATATGTTGTTATAAGAAAGGTGTCTATTCTGTACTTTCCAGCAGCTGACTTACAAAAAAGGCAAAAAGCAACTTGAGTAAATATAATTTAAAAATATTGATCATGCACTCTTAAGTCACACATTTAAGTGGAAAAAAAATTTAAAACACATATAAGGTCCATCCTTTGGTGATTTTTAGCGTAGAAAAAAATAAGCGTTAAAGTATAAATTAATGTTAACATAAATTTAAGCATATGCTTACATGTTTAGGGCCTGATTGATTAGATGGGAAATAAACAGAAATTACATAATTTCAAAAGAAAAGTAGAGAGATATTTTGCTATCTGTGTTCAGCAATAATAGTTGGAATTAGCTACAATTATTAGTAGCTGCCAAAGAATCTGTAAAACATTCTCATATTGGGAATACATCACCAGTGAAATTATAGTGTATAACTATATTCAGTATCTGTATGCAGGTGAAATACAGTGGCAGCATGAATAAGTTTATTCAGGTATCATTGGAAAAAAGTCAAGATGTTTATTTCTTCACTCCTTTCTTTCTTCTTACTTTCTGATACTGAATTCAAGTATATAAGCTGAAATTTAAGAGCAGCTGAACGTAGCTGAACTAAAACTCTATCTCTGATGCATGGACTGTCTGCTTTGTAATCAGTGATTACAACACAGTACACATATGCACATGTAAGCCTATGACCATCAACACTCCACAGATACATCAAGCAGTTTTCCGTGAATATGGAAGTAAAGCTTTCCATTACAGTTTCAGTTCGGAGAATTGTCTGTATGTGTTAAGATAGTGAAGAATGAGTCAGGCAAAGTGAATAATACAATGCAGAAAAGTGCGCAAGTCTTCTTAAGTCTCTATTTTCTTACTATTGTAATTTTAAATAGTGATTTTCAAGTTGTATTGCATGCTGTTACAATCATACTGAAGATCTAAAAATTAACACAATGCTATTTTACAAATGAACAGATCAGCATTTCAAAAGTGATTAAAGGAACAATGTATTTCCTACCCATTTTTTGACACTTTGGGTGTGGTAGTAATAGTTGCACGTATGATGAATTATCAATTCGGGAAATAAACATTATGATGGAGAAATCATCATACTTTATTTTCAAAGTTCCTTTTTGTTGCGGTGGCTAGTTTTACTTTACTAGACTTCCTTATCTTGTGCTTAAATGTCTGTGCCCTGATCTGTGAACTAGGTCTCTGTAGATAATTGTCTGGGGCAGCTTCAAATCTTTTGAGTCAGTTCAAAGTACGGGATGTAATCATTGCTTTGAGTATTTTCATCAACTGCTTGTTCTTTGCCCTTTTTGATTAGGCGAAACAATAGAAGATGCTGTTCGAAGAGAAGTAGAAGAGGAGGCTGGAGTCAAAGTTGGCCATGTTCAGTATGTCTCCTGTCAGCCATGGCCAATGCCCTCCTCCCTAATGATTGGCTGCTTAGCTGTTGCAGTGTCTACAGAAATTAAAGTTGACAAGAGTGAAATAGAGGATGCCCGCTGGTTCACTAGAGAACAGGTGAAGTTCAATTTAATTTCCGTCTTGTATTGATTAGTCTGTGACTGTATTGGTTCTGGCATACAATATACTTGCTTTTTTCAGGCAGTTGAATGAGCATGTATATTCTCCATGTTATCATACTACAATTGCATTATATTGTAATTTTAGATTACACACAAGAGAAAGGCAGATCTTCAGGTAATTTCTGAGTCATTTGCAAGCCCATTTTATGACATTTTTTGCCAGTTAGCTCTTTACCTTTTCCTTTTGGGAAATACCCAAGATATTGTTGTTTTAACCCACCTTCTTAGCAAGCCTGTGCTTTTATTTTGGCAGTAGTATTTAATAGCATTCATCATCTGAGTTTCTCAAAAAAAGCATGCTACCATATTTTCTGGGAGGCCGGAGGTTTAGATAAAAACTCTGGGAATTCATTAGTTTGAACATCTTTTTCCATGCAGTACTATTTTAATACTCTGATATTGAATGCAGCTTAATATGCATTGATAGGAAATTCTACACTTAGCTTTCCTGAGTATTTAAAATATAGTCTCATAAAAGGAAGAAAAGACTGTTACAGAAAGATATTGAAGTTCACAAGTGGAAAAAGGAAAGATTGCTTACACAATGTAGTCTTCACAGGTTTTTCCACAGGCTGTTCATGAGCTAAACTTTTAGTAACACTGTACTTCTGCCTAGCAGTTGCAAGTGTTTTGACTTTGTAAGTCAACTTGAAGGCAAAGTTAGTCACCTACAATCTCATTGTATTCCTGACAACACTGAGAGCATTATTTTAAATGAGTATCAGTTCTGAATACAGATAATCACATGCAGGTTGGTCTAGCGTTGCAAATAAATGTACCGGCAATGTACTAAACTAAAAGTGCACTCCCATGTTGCTTCCAACTGCTTCAGAAAACCAACAAAACACATTTTCTTCTGCAGTATGTGTAGAAAAAAATAATGTATGGCACAGAGTAGAGCACCATCTGGTGGTCCTCTCCATAAAGAGGCTTCACAAAAACCTTAAATATTTTATTAACAATCAATCTCCACTGTTGTAATACAAACAAGGTATCCTTTGGGTCACATTTGAGCTCAAAAATGCCAGAATTCACAGGGAATCCTGGGTAGTTTTTTCTCTGCATCTGTCCTGGAGAATCTGGTAGTGGCTCTTTAATAGCTATAATAATAATAGACTGATAGCTTATCATAGTAAGATAATTCCTGCATTAATACAATGTTAGATTCCATGTAGTTTATAATATTATCTTTTAAAGAAAAAATCTGTCTTTATTTTAGGTCGTGGAAGTTGTCATTAAAGGAAATCAGCATTCTTTCTTTGTACCACCAAGTCAAGCTATTGCGCACCAGTTGATAAAACATTGGATTGGAATGAATGCTAATCTTTAATTCAAATAATTGATTTCTTTAAGTTAAATTACTTCTTCTAGTGAATACTACATTGGGAATAAATTAGAAAGAATTGTTTGTCTAATAAATGCACAACCACATGAATTTTTGAGCCTTTCCTTTGGTTCCTGAGCTATGCTATGCAAACCTTTGTAGGTTTTTTCAGATCTGAGTTAGAACTGGACAGCAATCCAGTGGTTATCCCAAGCAAGCGAGAAACAAATTGGTAAAATTGGTACTTTGTTGTGCACAGGCTGCTTTTTCATTTTACATTCAAATTATTATGCGTTTTGCTGTTACACTTTAAATGTTTGATTTGGTCTTTCCTGCCCCCTGGTAGAAGGACTCATAGCATTACAAACTGCTGTTTGAACGCTGTATTTACATCCTCCTATTTTGTCTTAATTCTTTCTTTCTCATTTTTTCTTGTCTCCATTCTTTACATTCTGCCCGGCACAAAAATCGACATTCAGTGCTGAAAGTCTTGTGAACAATGATTATTTTTAAGCTAATGGCATACTTAAATGGTGAATATGTAATACTTTGTATTTTTTACATTAATAGCCCTCTTAAGCAGGGTGTTTACTTCTCCAGTCTGATTTGGCCTGCACTTTCGCAATTGTACATCAGCCTGAATTTAAAGGTTTTACACTATACTGTGGTTATGAAAACGATATTGGACAACCATCCCCAAAACCCTAAATATTAGATATTTTTGTAAGATAGTAGTGTCGTTATTGACCCTAGGCAGTGAGTTATTTCATTCTCTGATAATTAGAAATAGAACTGTAGAGTAATGGAGGAGGAAAGTAGATTCATTAAACAAGACATAATATCTCAAAATATGTACAGAGTTCTTTTATGGAAATGGAGACACTATGATTGTTAACTGCTATTAAGAATTTTACTGTTGAAAGAAGTAAATTAACCCCAGCTGTAAGACTGGGAAAGCAATATATGAATTAAAATATTTACTTATGTGTATTTAATACTACAGTTCAGATTTTTGCCTTAATTTACTGTGTTACTGAGAAGAATGTTAATACCCTTTCAAAATGGAAGGTTATAAAAGTATACTGTTTTTATTATTAACGCCACTATGTAATGGTTCTGTAGTCTGTGATTATGCAGTCATTGCAGTGATGTAAAGAAATGCAAATGACCAGAAGGAAATAAAATGATGGTTGTAAATATTAACTTACTATGATATGGTGATTTGTTTATTCAGAGTAATTTGAATATTTTTTATTCAGTGAATGATGTCAGATTTGTTTCAAAATTCTTTGCGAACTGGAATCAGTAAAAATGTTTTACAGATCCTAGTAGTTCTTTTTTTTCCATCCAGTGTCATACTATGCTTAGCAGCACTTTTTTTTTTTTTTTTAAGGTAGCTCATATCAAACTCTAAAGCAAGAAGCATTTCTGACACACTTGGAGCAGTTGACAAATGAGTACATTCCTTAATTTTCTCCCTTGTTTCTACAAATGAAGAAAATCAGGTTATCTCTTGAGCCATGTGGAAATGAGAAGCAATACACTGCTTCCCTTAAAAATTGCTTTTACAGGGAAGGGGAAGTATGAAAAATTGTCATGGACTACAGCTACCAGCAGGACCACATGTTGTCTGTGGAACTAATCTTTTAAAAGAGTTGTGGGACAGAACGAAGCCTAATTGCAGGTTGCTCATACAAGTAAAGGAGAACATTGGACAGTATGCAAACAGTGATGGAAGCTAAGCAATGGAAGGAATTTTTAACTAGTACTATGATGGTTACACATTAAGACAAACAAGGAAGGAATGTGGAGCAAATGGAAGAGGGAGCATAAAGCAAGGAGCAAATATAGGTAGTGTAAAGGTAAATAATTTATCACATTGAGGTAACTGAAAACACATGTATAAGACCCACACTAATACTAGTTTTTCATGTAGGAAGCTATGGTGGGTTGCTATAGAGATGGGTTTGTAACTGAAACTCAGAAGAAAGTACCCATAACCAATACTGATCACGCTTTTTTAATTGAGCATCCGTATAAGTAATATATATCTGCAATTACAATGCTAATAAATAATTAGAAAATTTTCATGAAAAAAACAGAAAAAGGATAGTTTGAAAAAGAAAACAACACTTTAATAATCTCTGAGTTTGAGAGTAATATTTTATTGATCTTTCAGTTCTAATAACGTCTGTTGTTGCAACAATTTTTAATATATATACCTTTTCAAAAGCTAAACTCCTTTTTATACTTTCTTTTCTTTTTTCCCTCTCCAACAGATGGAATATTCATAGAGAAGATGACAAATACCCCTTGTTTAAGAAAACTAATCTGATAATTTTAATCTCTTATTTAAAGTGAAGATTTTCCTGGCTTTTTATTGCTTAGTTTGACCTGTTCTAGGTCATGGGATTGAGTTTTAATTTGAAAATACTTATGCATAGAAAGTTTCTCAAGGGTAGTTATTGTTTGCAGATTACATATGAAATATCTTATTGAAGAGCCAAATGCTGTAGTTATTTAGCAATTAGAGCTAATTGAAAAAGTGACAAATTAAATTTAGCAACAATTAAACAGAGAGTGTAGTGGTTCTGACTGGAATATGGTCAGGGTAACACCTCCATAAGATTTGTTTGCCGTATCCAAAAGACTGCAGCTTTGCAAGCAGGCTATTTCTTGCCGCTAAGTTAATGCAGTACATTAAGAAAATAGTATTATTTAAACCACTAAAAATAGAGAGGTTTTGTTCACGCTGTGTAATAATGATCTCACTCTCTTCTCCCTTGCTTCTAAAATGGTACCAGTGCAACAAGAGTACTCATTACACCTAGATATACAAGGCAGAAAATTCTGGAGATGCCTTTTGTCCCAATTTGTCTGTACACTAATGAGAATTAACTATTGAGTATATAATTTGTAAATATTATGTACTTTGTTTTTGAAATTGTAATAATTTACAAATAACAGAAATAGTAATTTAATAAAGTAGGAAAAAAGCAGATGACTTGTTTAAACACAAAACAAAATTGATACTATTAACCAAGCTATAAATTCCTGTGATGTAATGACATCTCATGTAAGTTTATGTAAGTACAATACTGATTGAGATTTTTACAAACTTTTCATTGCTCCCTATAAGCATACTTGTTTTATCTCATTTTTCATACTGGATATGTGTAAACACATGAAAAATAAAATCATTCCAGTGTTGATACTATAGCATGAACATTGTGTTTTGTGTAGGAATATTGCCAAGTTGGTAAATTATTGTCCTGAATTCTACAGCATGTGAAGGAAAAAGGGATGGATGTTGATGGGCTGATTAAAAGTAGACCAGTCATGATGCATCATGGAATTAAATATACTAATCAGATTCTGAGCTTAGGAGACAGAAATAGAAAAAGAAGTGGAGCAAGACTGTGAACGACATTGCTCCCTCTTTTATCTTTAATTTTAATTCATCAATCTGATTGATTAAACTTTTCAGACAAACCTGACATTTTGTAAAGCCCCAGTAAGTTGAGTTGTTTTTCCTATCTGCTTTAGCTGTTAGAAGTTAAATAACTAGTAGTCCTTTATTGCTTCAGTGATTGGAAGGATATGTGTATACAGCATATCATTGCTGGCTGGGGTTGACAGTATGTAAGTGGGTAAGTCCAAAGGAAAAAAAAAATTGAACTTGTTATCCTATTAAGCCTTAGCAAGACAGCCAGCCCATCCTTCGTGAGCTTAGAAAAGCAAACTATTCACAGGCAGTCCATAATAGCAAGCAAGTATCTGAGGAAAATGAAAATTGGCTTGTAGTAACCGTAAGTATAAATGGGGGGTTTTTTGTTTATTTTTTAAATGGACACCCTGTCAGGTAATATTCTGTAGATACTAATTGTTGTAACTCGTAGCTTTTATAAAATACAGGATTTCTGCATGTTTTTTACACAGTAGATGCAGTTTAAAGAATTTCAACTATAGTTCAGCATATAGTTTAGTTTTCTGAATAAATAATGATAGTTTCCTAATTAGAAAGGATTTCTCAAAAGGATTTTTGATTGTGAGTAAATAAGAATGTTTTCCTAAATGACAGGAACTTCTGAGATGGATTTTTGATGCCTAAGACTTTATCATAGTCATCTTATTTTAGCATAGGGGGACTTAGTAGTATATAATTTTAGACCTGAAAGCCTACAGTTTGTTGTTTGTATTGTCTTTCTGCCACTAATATTTCAGATGTGCAATGTGAGGAATGTTATGATAAGACACAGGATTACCAATCAAGAAGGAATATTACATATTGTTGAGTAGAGAAGCAGACACTCAGTTTGCAGCACTTAAATAAGCCTGGATAGTAATTTTTTTCTGTCATTTCATGATCCTGCATACTAAATTAGCTTTGGTAAAGTACTTTCTTATTTCTCTTTAAGGAGAGAAACATTCTAACACTGGACCTCTCCCAGTTCAGTGAAGAAATGTAGCCGTTTTCTCAACACACCTGCTAAAACTAAAAAAGACCCTAGGAAATACTAAACATCCCATTTTTTGTCATTCCAAACCCAAATTACTCCTAATTTATGCAGTATAAATTGTTCTTCTGGAGAAAGTGACACTGGAAACTGCATAGTCAGAAAATATAGTATCTAAGTTTCCCAATTTTAGATGCCAGCAACCAAATCCTAGAAGCTAGGATAGTTTTTTTGCCCTTATTCCATTCTATGAGAAATAAAAAGTTTTTCTCACTGAATTGTAACATACATTTTGTAGTCACAGATGTTCTTAAAATAAAAAGCTACCTCATTTTCAAATAAAATTCTTACAGTGTACAACTATTGTACATATTTCTTTTGGTGAGCTGAGTTTCAAATATAGTCAAAGATTTTGGATTATCTCTATTATGATGGATGAACAATTCTGAAGATTAAAAAAGTTGAATAATTCATCTTGACAATTGCTTCATAGACAGTAACATCTTTGACTATAGAAATTATACTTCATTATTGGAAATCGTTGTGTGTTATAGTGAGTTTTCTACTCATTTCATGACCAAATGCCAGATCACATCTGAAGGGTGTTTCACTTACCTGCTGTCATGTTTGATACTGACAAAGTGTGAATTACATGCCAAAACAAGCAAAAGTGGCTAAAATGCACGATAACATACTGTCACAATGACAAACTCACTGACAAGAAAAGGGCTAATCTAGCTAACATTCAAGTTAGCAGTTTTTCCTTTAGTCTCTAAAACAGAAATAATGGAAGTCCAACAATGTAAACAGAAATGGCAATTCATGGGGTTTTTTTAATATATTTTCAGAACTTTTGCTGAAGACAAAATTATTTTATCCAGTATAATAGATATAATACACAATGAAGTATGTTCTGTATGCCAGTTTTTAACTATGTTTTTACATGCATTATAATAAATGCATGAACATTTATTGCATTACATTGACACCACTGGAAAAATCTGATCACCAAACTGAAATACTAATTTTAAAGTACTTGTGTTAAAATCATCATATGATCTCTGTATGGAGCATTTACAGCACAGAGGCTACCTACTGGTTCTTCGTTTTGTTGCAGTGGGAAACAGTGCATATCTTTAAATGAGGGTAGAAATTAACAATGTTGATGCAGAAATTAAACCTCTCCAAAATACGAAGTAAATGCTTAACCTTATTAATACATTATTTCTTCTCATTGTGGCAAAAGCTCAAAATAATTAAGCAGATGGCCAGAATAGTATACCCGCTATTCCTTTAAAAAAAGATTGGTAAAACCCTATTTAACACTTCATCTGGTGTCACTCATTGCTTATAGAAGAGCCCAGAATAATGGTAAATGTAATTACATGGGGTTTGGATTTTCTGAATATGCTCATTTATGGCATAAGTGATGTTCTTAGTTGCTTAGACAGTAACCTTCCTTGAGAATCAGAACTGCAGAAATATTATTGACTGGTGTTTGCTATCTATTCATGATCTGAAAAAGAAATTGAATTGCTCATTGAAAGTCCCACAGCACATTTCATGAAATAAAATGGTTGATCACTGGGTCCTAGTACAATACCCATCGCAGATTAATTTCACTTACCTATGCTTTTTAAGCATTTCATTTGGATGTGCTCTTCTCATAGCTAATTAGATACTGCCAGATAACTGCCAAGTTCCATTTGAATGGAAGCTGATTCTTTGCAGCCATATAATTCATGTTTTAATTAACTTTGTAAAATGCTTTAGGGTCCTGTTACAGCCCCTGTTAATGGCTGCCGGCTACCTTTGTTCTAGACATTTTGCAAAAACATTTTTAAAGACCAGTCTTTTCTGGGAAATATATACACGAAACTATATATAAATGAAAATAAGATACATAACAGCTGAGGTAGAGAGTAAGAAACATTCTGAAGACAAACATTTTTGATAACACATGGCTTTTCTTGCATGTGTTTGGCATAAAATACATTCTTTGGCAACAGTTCTTCAGAAATGGGTGTTCAGAAATTATTCAAATAATGTAATAGTGGAAGCTTGATAAAGAGATTTTGAGCATCTTTGTACAAAAAAGGCAAAAAAAATGAAGATACTTGAATAAGACATACTTGAATGAGGTAAATAAGAGGTAAATCAATGATCAGCCCTTTTTGCCTACTCTCTGTATGGAACTACTAGGCTCTCATACACAACTCGAGTGACATTGTCTCTCTTAAGAGTAAATTATTGGTGGGACATTTGCCTCAATGCATAAAAGGTATCTTGGATATATGCCAGAAAACACAGTCAGTAAGGACAGTAAAAGGAAGAATTCACAAGTCAAAATGAAGCTTTAAGAATAATTTTATAGGAGGAGAGGAACTAAGCAGTGAGGAACTGCGTCAAACATAGTTGGTAACTTGAGGAGCAAAGTCAAAGCAAAGATTTAGTATGGAATAGAATAATATTGAGAAATACAAGAAAAGACACAACAGATGTCAGTGAGAACAAAATTCAGTACAGTTAAGGTTATCTAGGGCAATGGAGACAAAAAGTAGGATTCTGTATGCACTGGGAGGAAATTAATCAGAAGGGTTTGATGTGGTTGAAATACAGAAGGAAAGAGCAGTAGAAGGTTCTTTTTTCAGAAAGGCTTGTTTGGGTATTCTGTGACATCATTCTTCTACAGTCTGTGAACCATAAAGGATTCAGTGAGGTAGTATTCAGGAAGCTGCCACTGAATACGTTTATAGCCATGCCTTCTACAACATAAGAAATAGACTTATCATCTAAAAGAGCAATTAATGTTATCCTGAAAGAACATTAAAAATTTTGCAAATGTATTGTGTCACCACACCATTCCAATTCAACATTATTAAATATTTTCTCCATATTTTCCTTTCCTTTTTTAGTTTGTCTTTTCTGCCAGTCTCGTCATTACTGTGTAGATTCACTGAACACACTTGTTTAGAAAACTTAACAACACACATGATTTCACATAAAATCTCTATTATATAAACACACAAAGTGAAGTAAAATAACTCCTGTATTTTCAATTTTACTTCCAACCAGCATTTTTTAAGGCAACTTCTCCTGCCTAACAAGATGATCTCAGAGGCATATATTAGAAAAATATTTTGTTGCCTTTATTATCATGAAGCATCATCTGCATTATCCTGAAAGAAATACTATTAGGGATGTAATTCACAGTGAAAATGAACACATTCTAGATAGAACTTTAATTACTGTTATGGTGGAGAGTGATCTTTCACTCAAGAAGTTGTTATTCTGAGCTAACCCAAGCACTTCTGTTTGTAGTAAGAATAACCTGTCACACAGAGCACTATGTCAGTGGATGTTGGCTTCCATCCAGTGGCTGAGTGCCACTATTCTCATCCAAGCTAATTGGACTAGTGTTCATCTAGTGTCCAGTGGTGGATAGAATAGTCCCTAATGCAGGGTCTTACCCTGCAGTCCTGATGCATACAACTAATCCTTACTCAAGTCAATGGGTCTCCTCATGTGACTAGGACTGAAGATGATGAGATTCCTAATTCTATTAACACATCTCAGCTGTAGGACCAACAAAACAAGAATAGACAAAGACAATGCAAAGAAAACATGCATTAAAAAGTTGAGTGAAAAGCAAAGAAGTGGTGCCTCTTCTGATGTGGTAAACCTTAGAGGAGAAAGCATAAATTAACATATGGAAATGTAGTAGAAACAACAAAACTATTTGTATTGTAAAGATTCTTTCCAATGTTTAATTGAAAATTTCTTTAAGTTATCAACAATTTACACACTACACGTATGATTAAAATCAATAATATATAAATATGAAAATTAACATCTGAGAGATAGTCGTCAGTCATAAATGAACAGTGCAAGCAATCCTTCTAAATTATAATTTTGATCTACTTACTACCACTTACGGAAATAACTTTAAAAAGCAAGCAAACAAACAAACAAAACAAAACAGTGTAATCATCCTGTTCACCTCTGTCTTGTGTCTCATCAATGACCATATAGCAAAATCTGTAACCCTACTACTACATGCAACTTCTACCAGTGGCTATCTCTATTAATCGTTTCACGGCTGCATGCTCAGTGTTAAGTTTTAGAAGGTACTAGATCATTCCCCACAATCCTGGCATGCAGAGAACCAACTTTCTTTACCTTCAGTACTTTCAAATTGTCCTATGCCACTAGATGCTATTATCCCCAGAGCCATCATAATTCAAATCCACTGCTGTCTGATTATAGTCATGCCTATTATTCTTCCCTTAAAAAAAAGGCCTTAAACATGTTATGTACTAAATATATTCCTGGCCTGTAAGGTCCATTCAGCATTCTGTAAAATTCAGACTTTCTTTAAAGAGTAATCTGTAGTGCATATAACTGTACAATTAACCATCAACTGTAAAGAGAGAGTAGAGTAAAACAGGTAGCTGTTCTTGATCTGCAAATAATTTTAACAACATTTTAGCAACAAAGCTTAGCAATCACATTTCCTATATTGAGATTAACCATTTCATTGGTGACCATAGGGTAGGGAAAAAACCATAAACATTGAATTCCTGGGGAAAGACAAAAAATAGTATAACAAAGGAAAGTGTTTTGGAAATACAACCATGAAGGCGAAGAAGTGGAATGGGAAGAGGAAAGAACTGAGTGTGTAGCGTGTTCCTTAGGTTGCACTGAATTCATAGAAGTAAAAATATTTTCTCAATTGCAGATTAATGAAACATAACTGAAACCTCAAATGTCATAATCAGATTATGGAGCTCTGTTAGACTGTTGTTCCTATTGTCATAAATATATGCACCAATATGCAGATCTTACATAACCTAAGACACCTCTAAATATGAGTTCGATATTCTTAGCATACTTGCATATGTAACTCTTTAAGAGAATATTGATTTTTATCTGGAACTGATAGACCCTGCCTTGTAACCAAAACTACAGATGTATCAGTCCCAGGTCTTGCCTCTGTGTCCTTTAAAGCCTTTTGGATTTAAGGTCATTCTTCCCACTGAGCTCAGCTGGCAGGTTTGGCTGTCTGTCAAGCTTTTCTAAAAACACCTGGAAAAAAACAGAGAGGTGTAGTTTCATCCTGAAAATTGACAATGTAAACATTCCAGAGTGTCTGCTATGAAACAAATAGAGAACTTTCTCAGTCTCCCTAGAGTGTCTTCCAAAAAGGCAGGGGAGAATGGCTGCATTTTGGCAGCCAGCTAATGGATGTGTTAGTGCACTGGCTTATTAAGTCATTTAGCCTCACAGATAATTAAGAAGTTTTCAGAAGTAGAAGTCAGTGACTGTGTCTTGAAAGAACAATGTCTTCCCAGTTGTTTGGCTAGCTATGTATCACTGCATACGGTAACAGGTAACATGGGTCTTATAATGTCAGTGCAATGATTTAAAAAGCTTTATCCTAATCTTCATTTTTATAACTAAATCCATATATCCTCATTACACCAGGTAAGTTCGCAGCCTGAAAAATTCACTCATGCTCTTTCTACAATGACGTATTTGATGTACTGATGAACAATCATCTAAAGATGATTATGAATAATAACACTTGGCAGTCAGTTGATTTTTCCTAACATATCTCTGCTGATTTTCAAGACTATCCAAATGATGTGTTAGCAGTTCAAATACTTCTAATTTCAAACAATGTGGATTATCTATTACAAGGTCATTTAGAAGGTCTTTATATTAAATAAACAGAAGCAGATCCTGACGCACTGACTTATTTTGGAAAGTTGACTATTTTCATTATATTTCAATACTGTAAAAGAAAACCTAAAATTTAAAAAACAGTTTTATGTTTTGGTCAATTTTCCAAAGAAACATCAATCCCAGAAAATGCTACCAAATTCTAATTGGTTAAATAACCTCTACATAGTAACCCTGCTGCATGGGATACAGGTGTCCTCCACTACTAGGAGGACAGTCAGTCTTCAGACCCATGCCTTCAGTCAGTATTCAGACCCACTGCATGATAGGAATGACACATGACTTCTGGATTTTAGCTATTCTGCTCAGTTCAATATAAATTTAAGATCTCACTTCAATGATCAGCTGCAAGAAAGTGACTAACTAACTAAACATGGCTGCAAAGCTCAGCTCCTAGTTGAGGGTTTGGGTATTCTTCATTTGTTTCAAATTATTAAAGTACACAAACAGTAGCATCCATAATGTTTCCCTTGGGCTGAGCCTTCTTTGATACTACATTTCCTAAGGCCTCTTAAATTCAGACAGTGAAATCTTCCACAGGCCCGTGGAGAAACACAAATAAACTTTTTAATTTTTATTTTCTTGATTTTGTGAAAAGAATAATACTTAAAAATTAAATATTAGAGATTTTCCACTGATATTTAATTTTTAGTGGAGTAGGTCTTCAATACCAAGTCAGCATTAACAGTTAATCTTACATTTAAAAATGTGCCCCTACAAGATTAAAAAATTGTCTAAGACAATTTTATTTTTCCCACAAACAAATGCAAGGGACAACCCAACCTGTGAGACACAGATTGGTTTTGATTTGCTCTGTATGCAGCTCAGTTATGCACTTAGTCCCAGTTGAGGCTTTTCATGCCTTTTCATGCCATTAAGTCTGAATTTCTCTTGAGAGAAAAGACAAGTAACTCCAGTATTTTGTTATGTATATAAATTAAACTGAATGTAAAATGAATGTTTATAACAAAATATTCATCTCTCAAAATCAGAATCAGCTAAAATCATAGGCTTTAAAATGTCACCAACTGCCCAAATCTCCCACAGACTTCAAAGAGTATTGTTTCAGACCCCATAGCTGACATCATCAGACCTTGATTTTAAGCTGTTATTTGGAAGCCTTTGAAAATTTGGTCCCAAATAATCAAGACACTAGGTTGCAAGGTATCTTGTGCAAGACACAAATAGGTGCATTGGGACCTGCTCTAGCACTTTTCTATTTTCATTATAATCAGTCAGTTCTTACACAAGAGAAACCAAGTTAGAGTGCCTGAGAGAGTTAGAGAGTAAAATTATTCTAGGCAAACTTTCTCATTATCCGTTTTCCCTCCCGCACAGAAGAGTAGAACACAGATGCCCTCAGTTCTTAGAAATGAGTAGAAAAAGAAGAAAGAGCTGCAAGAGCAGAAAGAGCTCTGATTCCAGAGAAGGTAAGTTTACAGAAATGTTTAATTTGAATTAAAAACATCAGAATCGTAGGTGGTTATTCACCATTTACTCAAGACAGTAATCCATCTTTGTGCCCAAAGCTGTTTCCTAAATTGTAAATATTTACACTCAAGTGTGGGTACCTACATGTAAAGTCTTGATGAGTCTAGTTTTTAGTTGAGCTGCTATCCTACCTGCTATTTCTGGCAAAGTTTTTCCAAAGATATTGATGTTTAATTGCCTCAAATTTTTAGCATTCTTGCTGTAAATTTCTCAGTGTTGTCTAAGTTTAACAGCTTGTTCTAATCCTACTTAGGTAGATGTCACTGTAAACTGTTATCCTCTAATACACATGACCTATTCTAAAAAAAGCCCAAGCAATTAAAAAAGCCCAAGAATTTTCTATAATTGTATGAATGCCATGAAATCTAGCCTAGTAAGGCTCCCGCCAGGAAACAGTATTTTCTTCTGCTTCAAACAGGGAGCTGTGGCTCACATCTCCTTGTAATGTGCTACTGATTTGCTGTGTGATTGTGACAATATTCATTAATCCCTTTGTTTGCCCATCTGTAAAAGGATTATAAAAGGCAAGTTCCACGTAATTTACCCCAAACTGCAAACATGGAATGGGATATTGATTGCCCTAGTGTGTTCACAGGAACAAAGTAAATACTGAGAGGAGCAATGGAAGTAAAAAGGGTAGATCTTTCTATATGCAAATAGAACAGCTTATCACCTAACAACTGTAAAACTTTCTGAGAAAAAAAAGGTGTTAATATATTAATTTCCTCCAACTAGAGTGAGTTAACATAGCCTATCCTGTTTATCTGACTTCACAATACTTATCAGATAATTAAGACAAAGAAGTTAATAGTGAAATTAAAAAAATAACGTTGTGGATAATACAGTACACCTTAAAGATAAGATAGGGGTTTGCTATTAAAAATGTCTTAAAGCTAATCATACATTTGTGATATTGCTTACCAAATACTGGGAAAAATGTTTTTTCTTTTTTTTACCTTAAATTAGATGAACAGTTGTCACCCATTTGTAAATGCCAGCAAAATGTAGGAAGCCTTGAAAATAAAGCAGCCGAGGCTCTGGCTCACTTCTCTGAGCCACTGGATGCAAAGGGTACTGAAGAAGATGGAAAAGATAATGAAAACAAGAATCAGAGTAGCTCAGATGCATCTGAAGATAGAGAGCTGGATAACGTATCAGACAGTGAAAAAGAAGGAAAGAAGGAAAAGAACTATGCTCCTCAAATGTTCTCTCCTAAGCAAGATGAAATCCTGGCTACAGTAACTTTTGGTGAATCTGAGGGCTCATCCATAGGAAAAATTACCCTGTGGGGCAAACCAGACTCTGCAGAGTCCATTAGTTTGGCTACTGGAAAAATTACTGCAGAAGTAAAATATGGCTCTTTTAATGTGAAAGTGGAAATTAAGAATGTTTCTTTGTTTGATTCTGGAACAAGTCTTGTAGCTGAAAAAAGAAGTTTAAAGAACAATAAACATTGTCATGAAAGACAGTACCAGAAAAGCCAGTGTTCAAAATGTTCAAAGTGCCAGTGTCCTTCAACTGGCCATTCAGCAGAACACAATAGGAAATATAAGGGATCCTCTAAACATAAAATTCAAACTGCCATCAACAAAAATGCATCCCTGAAAATGAACATTGACACAAAAGAAATTAAAGTGGAATATACCAGCAGAAAGAAAAATCTAAAGGTTAATATCAAACCTGGTGAACAGGCACAAAGCAAAACCTCCAATAGGGAATATGAAGATACATATTGGAGTGAAACAGATTATTCTGTAACAGAGGCACCTTGCAATACAGATTGTGAGTCATCTTTTAGCTTTCATGAAAAAGTAGACTATACACTCACAGATGGATGTACACTTCTCCCTCCACCTAAAGAATTTGCTGACTGTGACAAAATGCAATTGGATACAATTGCAGAGGGGGTATCTCCGTACCCTGTTGATAACAGAAAGGAATCTACAGCCTTGGGAATTTGGGGGGAAGAAAATTATTTCTGTAAACATAACAAAAAAGACTATGAAGACCACACCAATGAAAAGGAAGATTTTTCAAAATATAAAATACTTTTCTCAAAAATAAATAATACAAGTCATCTCATAGCTAGTAATGCTTTGAATAACCCAAATGCTGTGAAGGAGCATATCAGTAAGAACAATGTAGTAGGCCAAGGAAGAAATAACTGTGACAAATGCAGAGACACGGGGCAAAAACCAGCAAGAAGAAAGTCTTTCCCAGATACTACCCTTGATATACCATCACCAGTTCACCCTGGAAGGGATTCTGGCTTTTATTCATTGCCATCCTTAAAAGTATTGCATAAGGAGACCAAAGCAGGAGGTGTCTATAACAGGAATTCACATGTTCATACCAGCTATACAGAACTTTGTAAGTGTCCTGACTTGACCTCCTCATTGAAACCTTTGAGAGATCTTAAGTCTTCGTATCAGTATGCTTTCACATCATTTGATCATAATATTACCATTTATCCATCTGAGACTGAAGAAAGTCTAGATAACACTTGTTTACTGAAAGACTATGTGGGGCAAGATGAAGAAACAGAAGAAACATTAGTGGAGAGTCTTCATTCCAGTAGTACTATAAATGAGAAAAAAGAAAATGGGCTTGAGGAACCTCTGAGAAACCTAGCCATCTGGGAGGAATACTCCGAGTCTAGTGAACATGCTTTAGATGAAGAGACAGCAGAGTACAACCATCTAGAAAAGCACATTGAATTGCAGAGCAAAGCTCGGATGGTACAGCTCTCTCCACATTCTAGAAGCCCTTCATGTGAACTTACTAATGACAAGGGAAGTACCAATTGCACATCTACAGAAAACACCCCAAACCAACTTTCAGCTTTACAGCAAAATGTTCACCCACCCCTTGCAGAGCCTGAGGTAACAAAGAAAAGGAGAGGGTCAGTAATGACTGTGATAACTGGAGAACTAGAACAAAGACTCATCCAAGGTGACACTAAATTGATACCTGATTCTTTCATCTCTTCTGTAAGGAAAGAGCCTAAACTTCCGTGTAGTATACAAGGAAAATCCTTGCTGTCATCCTTGCTATTAGATCCTGAGGAGCATGACATAAGTAATGAATCAGAAAGCTTTTCTGAGATACAAGACATACCTGGGAATACCCTTGATGAATCTGATTGCCATAATGATTTACCACAGGCTGCCATATTATCTGCCTCTTCAGCATATGCAGAAAAGAAAGAGAATTTCACAGAACATTCAAATATCAAAGAAAGACTGGAGAACTTTTGCAGTAAACAGTCAACTGATGAGAGCTTCAAGAGAGAGTCTGGAGCACACCAACTACCTCAGTTAGCCCGTTCCAGCTCTGATGAAGTTGAGAAAAAGATTGAGATAAGAGAAGATTTTCATCAGAATGCAGATATTCCCCCCTCATCAGTAAAACAGATTAGTCAGAAAGGTGGGTGTTATAAGCCTTCTGAAGTTAATATTGCTTACGGACCTTTTGCATATGTGGTTTAGTGCTTTGGTGACATATATTTTTGGAAAATGAAAGTATACAAATTTACAAAGAGATTATTTTGGTACACTTGGCCATTTGGTTGTAATATGCAGTTATTGTGCTGAGGATCCTGGGAGCTGTCTTGCAGATCCAAGTAACTTAAAATAAAAAAAAAAAAAAAAGAAAATTTTAATGCAGTTTTGCTTGAGAAGTGGGTTTCATACATTAAACAGTCAATCCTATACTTCTAGTGAGAGAAGCAAACACCAAAAGAGAAAGTGTGTTTTTGCAGTTGCCATGTGGCATGAACTCAGAGCTTTAGTCAGTTCTAAGCACATCTCAGTCCCAGTTCTGGCTGAGCCTTTACCTGTCATGGAATGACCATAGTGGACCCTTTAACCTTCTTTTCTTCTCTCTTTTAGTAGTTAAGAAAACTGCATATGAAAAAAATTATTTCTGATAGCTAATCTTTTACAAAATCTCTTGTCTTCCCTTCTGTAATCCATCTACCCATATCCATAATCGGTTGTTTAAAATGAGTGTTTTGAATCATAAAAATGTAAAGCCATACTGGGACATAGCACACACACACACAGTGTGAGCTTTTTACATTGTGAATATGTACACATACATATGTATGTGTGTGTTTTTGAAATACCACTCCAAACACTTTAATTTTAATTTTTTAATATTAATCAAGTTCTATGCAAATATAACTCAGATTGTCATCTCCCAGAAGAGAATGTTTCCAGCAGGTTAAGAGGTTAGGACTTTTACTGTTGAAAAATACATACTTTCTTGTCGTAGGACAATGTCTTTCAGAATCTTAGTAAAAAGCATCAGAAAGTTTTTAATAATCTTTCTAGTTTATGGTATCTGCGGAAAATACTAGTATGTCCTCCAAGGTTATCTTGTTTGGCACTGCTAATGGAAATTTCAAAAATACCTAACGCCTATATAGACTATATAGATATACTATATAGGTAGCTATTGCTATATAGATCAGTATCTAAAATACTAAAACAAATAGAGAATTAATGAAATGAAAATATCTTTGGAACAAGGTAGTGAAAGAAGACACTGAAGGAAGCCTGCATGCTCAAAAACTTTGACTTCTCACACAGTAGACTTCAGTGGTTATACACAATGCACAGAATTGAGGTGTTGCTATTTCTTGCATTTTGATTTTATCCTCTCCTCTTCTCTTTTGACGTTTGCTAAGAATTATCTTGTTCTTTCTCTTACCTATCACTTCACCTGGTCTGTAACTTTGGCCCTCTTTGGGTCTATGGTTGTATTTTGATTTTCCATCTGTGTTATTCTTACCAATGCTGTGGAGGTCAAACATTAGATGAGTAAATGTGTACACCCAAGAAGTATAAGCATTTAAAGTTTTAAAACTCATTAATATGAATCAAAGTTCATGTGGGCATTTTTCAACAAAGAGCATGTAGAACAGAGGAGAAAAACAGATGTAAATGTTATAAAGGGGAGAGGAGTCCAGGCAATCTAGAAGTCTGCTGTTGTTGTGGGAACTCAATTATTATCAGAAGGGCAAGGACTCATGCAAAGGGCATGACAAGGGCACTACAAGAAATTGGTTTCCTGACTCTCAGCAATAGCCTGCTGCCCTGAAAAAAGGGCTTAGTGACACAGGTCTGCGATGGAGATCTGCCTGAAGCCAGAAAGAGGCTACTGAGCCAAGAGACCACTTACACAATTCTCTAGGGACCCTGTTAAGGCTGGGCTCACTTCCTCATTATCTGCCCTTGCCAGTGGGTACAGTTGCATTTTCAGAACGGAATCTAACACAAAGTTTGTTTTCCTATTGTTGTTTTAGCTTAAACCATGACAACTGCCCTAACTAGAAAGAAACATAAAGTAGAAAGGTATATTCTCCTTTTATCTGCATGTGTGTCTTGCAAGATTTTTGTTTAAATAGCACTTTATATATCTACACACTGACCACCTCAGAAATGTACAAGTGCTTGTAAATAAAATCCATGGGCAATTTACATGTTTCTCCATAAAAATGGTGACAATCAAATGGCTATGTAGGTATTTAATTACAGACAACACTACCACAAGGTAATCACATATACTTGTCTCTGCATGAATACCTCAATTAGTCTAAAATATATACTTTGTTACCATTTTCAGTATTATTTATTGGTTTCATTTCTAAGTTTGGTTAGGTTATTCTTGTATTTAAAATGTGGAATTTTTAAAAAGTATAATTGCTGACGTTGTCTTGTGCAATCCTCACAAACAATATCTGCTTGTAATTTAGACTTGAAATCAGAAATGAATAAAACGAGAAAGCTACCTTTGATGAAAGACACCAGAGCAAGCGATAGCTCCCAGGAAGAAGCAATAGACCAGTGGGCCAGGAGACGGAAACAGTTCAAAGACAGCAAAAAATGCAGTTCAACTGGAGGAAGCTCCATAAACAGCACAATCACTGAGGGATCAAGTGAGTACTTTAGTCTTACGATTGTATTCTTTCTCCTTCATGTGATTGGCACTCTCATAGTGTTTTCAGCTAAGGAAATTGATCGTCAGTTCATAACCTGACTCACTATCTTAGTCATTATCATAAGCAAGCATATTTTATTCATTTGAACTATTCTTCGCTATGGTAGTTAGTATTTTCTCTCCTTCATATAACCAAGCGAACAACCTGAATGAAAAAAAGTTGATTGTACCGTCTTTGTCCATATGCAATTAATGTTAAGACAAGCTCTAGGCAGAGACAAACAGATGGCAAACTTAATGGCAGCAGCTTTGAGGTTGTAACAAAAATCAAAATCCTTATGTCTACTTTGTTTATTTCAAAGCCATGGTGAACTGTGTTTTGTTCTGGCCTCACTAAGATAACCACCATCTCCACCTTTTATCTTCAGGCTTGTTGCCTAGATTGTCCTTTGCTGTCCCTCCAGTTACTGAAACAGCTAGTCCTGTAACTGTCTCATTAAGAAATCTGTCACCTCAACATATGCTCTAGCCTGTACCAAAATCATCAGCTTAAATCACATGGGAAGGCATTTTAAAGATGAACTGCTTAATGAGTTTACATTTCATGCACATAGAGTCCCCAAGCAAGGATTGCACAGTCTAAGAGAGAATCTATGTGGTACTTCTTACTTCATACCGCCTTTAAATCTTGTTTTGCTATTTTAGACATGTAAGAATGATGTACAGATGAAGAAATGTGCAGTTCCCTGGGAATATTTTGTGCTATAATGTTTACTTTTGGGGAGGGAAGTTTTATTTGTAGATGTATAACCTTCTTTTTGCAGAAGGTTAAACGTAAACCTATAGAAGACTGACAGCTCTAAGACTGTAGTGCAGGTCCAATACAAAATAAACTGTAAATATGTTCTATCCCTGTACTGAAGAGGTTAAGTCCTACATCAGCAGGGCCTCAATTCACTACCTAAACATAGGTGTCCATTGCCAGCAGGGATGCCAATAGGGTTCTGAGATACGTGACCTACAATGGCCCCATGCCTTTTTGAAGCAGCAGCTGGACACCAAGTGTGATACCCTAAGGCATCTAACATGGTACTAGCCACCTACGTTCACATAACTGAGTCAATCCCTAAGTTTTTAATGCCTGTTAACAAAGCAGCAGGGTTGACTGACATTTCACATGGAGATGAAAATGCTGTTTACTGGTAACAGTTTCCATTCTTTAACCCAAGGCAGATTCAAGTCCATGGCAAGGAGATTAGAAAGTTACGATGTCAAGGCATCAGAGCTTAAAAAACTTATCAGGACATACACACACCAAAAGAAACTGTTCACTGATTTCAACAGCACTGCCTCTTCAATATAAAGCTGGACCATAAATTTTACTAGGACAGGCACATGCTGGTTTCATAGAGAAGATAATTAAAAAACAACAACAACAACAAAACAACAGCAGCTGAGAACAACCTAAGTGCAATTTGGTGATGATACTTATAAACTGCTCAGTTTGACATCTGTGCCGAAAGCTCAAGGAGGGCAGAGGTGAAAAGACATTCAAGCAATGTCTTGGCAATAACTCCATAATGCCAGTGTGGCATCATTTATTTCACTGGTTTTGCCTATTTGTCACATTTTAAGCTCTACTACAGTTATAACAATTCAGTATTAAACTGGCAAAATACTGTGCTGTACTGAATTGCTTGGTGCTAGTCTAGCTTTTCATACTTCATAAATTCATGCTAGCAAGCTAAGGTGTGCTGTAAACATATCAGCCTACTAGTGTTTATTTATTTGGAGTTTTTTGTTTATTTACTAGTAGCTTATTATACAGTTAATCATGCCATCTCATACTTTCTGTGCGGTAAGGGAGAAGACAGTGAATGTTGAGTATTTGTCTACATAGACACAGTCCAGCCAACTGTCAAAATAAAAAAAGACTGCCATTTACATGTATTCAGGAAATAACTTGCTGAACAAAACTAAATAAAGGTTAGTTTTTATCTTTTCTGTTTTGAAACTGGAAATGGTTGTGCATAATTGCCACATCAAACACAGGATAAGCAAAGCAAACATCCTTTCTCCAGCTGCATTAAATCTATCTGCATTATACCAGGTATTTTGTACTGAGAGGAACGTGGTTTTTTTCCTCTCAGGCAATTTATGCCAAAGCATTTCTTTCAGGCTAGCTATTAGCAGTCTTTGGTGGTCTATACTTTTATATACCTCTCACCATCCAGTTTTAGCGTTGAAGTTCCAGCTCCCTGTCTGTTTGGGAAGTTGTCATACTATTGCATAGCCTTTTTCTCCACAGTCAAACTGTTGTTTATAGCCTGTCTGTCACACACCCAGCTGCCTGATGTCCTATCTCCTTGTAAGCCTGAACATTACTGCTTTTTCCTTTAGCAGAGGATTAGAGCTCTCCTCCATCTCCATGTTAATCTGAGTGACAAGGCTTGACCTAATGGACTCTTTGCAAGACATTTTGAATGTAAAGTAGTATAAAATATGAATCTGAAAATCCTCATGATAACACATGTAACATCATACAAATATTCAACAGCCTAGGGCAAACCAGAAGTTCTATATGAAAAAAATCTACAAACAAAACTATTCTTTCCTCACCTCCTTTTTAATAAAAATAAATACATGTATCTGGAAGAGCTAAGATTAAGCAAACAGCAAATGTGGTCATCATTACCTGAGTCATGCTGAGGTACTTTTCAGCTTCTCTTTTGTCTTCGTATATGCACTGAACTCATACTAAATTTCTAGAAAACTTATTTGGCTTCCTAATCAAATGGGCTGCAAAGAAAAGATTAACAATTGGCTAAAGCCAGACTTCTTCTAAAGAGGCGCAGCTCCTGTTTTGACCATTTTCATTAAGACTTCACTTGACATTCAAGTTCAATATGCAATAGCGTCCAATATTGTGATCTTATATTTGGACATCTTTGCAGACTTCTACTTAACCAGCAGCAAAATTGCAGAGGTACAGACATTACAGAGAGTTCATTAGGAAACTTGTGGTACTTCTTCCATGCTGACTTGCTGAGTTCTGTTATTCTTCGTGCATTTTCCCTACTGACACTACTTTCATTTATTTTATCCTCATGGCAGTAAATTCAGAGGATGCTCGGTCAGTAGATCTGGGACTACATTCTGAAAACGAAGAGAGAGGTTTTTATACAGAAAACTTTCATTCTGCTTCCTGGGTTTTCAGAGGAGATGATGTTTCTCCAGATAATAGTCCTAGATGTCTCAGCAAAAGGCCTAGACCAGTGGCAAGTAAGTTGGCTAAAGCAACAGGTAATAAATATCATGAAAATGTATTTATTTTGGGCACTCTGAGGATTCCAGGGGATCAACATTTTGGAGAAGATGCTGGATGCTTATGCTGAAGACAGGAAAAAGAGCAATCCAAGAAGCTAAAAGGTTATAAAAAAAATTCAATAAGTAGTTCTTGTTTAGATACTGTCTTGCAAAATATCATAATTACTTGACAAAATTGGTATTGATAAAAAGTGATAATTAAACATCATCTCTTGTTGCATTGTAAGGGTAGAGGCAGTGTAACTTCATGGTTTCTTCAAGCATGGCAAAATCATCGAAAGCTATTTATGTACATGAATTATTATAATGGTCATAAAATCTGTTCTCCATCAAACTTTCAAATATAGTAGATCCAGAAAGAAAAGAATCAAGTTTGCTGTGTGTATGAAGGGTTGTTCTATTTGTAGTTTAAACCCTGTCATGCAAACAGATACAGTGAATAAATTTTGCAGGGGGTGGGAGGTTTTCCTTCGCTTTTCCAGTGTTAACTTACATTGGAACATTACAATGAAAAGTAATACAGTTCAAAGAACTAAGACAAACTGAAACACCCATGTAGCTTTCCAGGGGATAGTTCTTTGCTGGAGCTCATAAATCATTGACAATATGAGAGAAAACAAATGTTCTCTATAAATCTCCAGATGTGAAAAACCTCCCTTAAAATATATATAATATTCTGGAGAGCCATTTTGATTGCCTCTTCTTCAAGGGGAGAGCTCAGAAGTTCAGCAAGATAGCTAAAGTAGGTCAATAACTACTTTAATATAGATACTCAAGTATCTATACTCTTTTAGACAGGTAATGTCAATTGGCCTGCTAGTAAAGTAACCTGTAAAGCAATTTCTGTCTTCCAAACAGTACGCAATTTGAAGACAAAACAGCTGTCATAAATTATTATCAAATTGGCCTCCATTAAACACACACAATAAGACAGTCAAATGATCAAAAGCAGACACTCTGAGAATTCAACTTTACACTGAAGCTTTCATGAGTGTAATATTTACTAATGAGCAAGACCATCTGAGACATGATAATAATACTAGACCCTGAGAAAAAGTTGAAAGTAAGCAATTACATCCTGATCTTCCTTTTTACTGAGGGTGCTCCTTCTACATATTAATTCTGCTGATGTGAAAGACATTTCACATGGGTACAGCCACTGGTGGCAGGAGACACCAGTGTGGTGGGTAGCTGGACTAGAGGACTGAGAGGCAGTAGGAGTGAGGAGCGCACAGGAGGGTAGACAAGAGGAAAAGAAACAATTAGTACCCAAAAAAGAGAGACCTTCTAAAATATAAAAAGAATTAAACTTCAAGAAACAGATTTAAAGTCATTTGAGAATGTAGGGTGTATTTTGGATTTGCAGCTTAGAGATCTGACACAAAGAGCAGGAGCACTTTTCTCTCCCCAAATGCGGTTGGTAGAGTAGAATATCTGAATGCTTGTCCATGTCATCATTACAAAGTCCAAGCACTTCACTTAAACTGCTGATGAAAGTACACTTCATTGTCTGTCTTTGCCCTACTGTGAATGACATCTGATCAGTCCTGGTATGAGGGGGGTACACACTGGCAGAGGAGCAGCACCAAACAAGCTAGCAGTGAAACCAAAAGCATCCCAGTCATTTGCAGAATCAGTAACTGTCCATGCCTATAGATAAAAAGTTTTAAAAACAGGTTGCTGCTCGTTAAATTGAACTTGACTTGTAAAGGAAGAAGGATGTCTTTTTTCCTGTTTTGCAGTTCGTGAAAGAACAGTGAAGATTGCTAAAGGAATTGGCAGTTACCCTTGGGGTTTCAGGATCCAGTTCTCCAAGCCTATCCTTGTGACTGAAGTTGACACAAGTAAGTTGTGTTTGTACTAGTTAACTTCTCCTATGAAATGTATTTTTTAAAAAATGTAATATTTTGTAATATAATATAATATAATATAATACTATCTACATAATATAGAACATCTGCTTTATAATACTATATTACATAGATGTACATAAACAATTTCCATAATTAGTGGGTGTAAGGTGTTTAATACTCTGTCCTTGAACTGCTCATGACAAACTATCTCAGGGCACCAGTATGCCTGTGGGTAAATCAGATTCCATGATTCTGTGCCCTTCCATGCCTGTTGATACCAGGTCCTGCACTTGGGTCACAACAACCCCATGCAACGCTACAGACTAGGGGAAGA
>NW_010565475.1:0-47746 GCF_000687285.1 Phaethon lepturus | reverse complement strand
GCCCAGCAGAAAAGGACCTGGGGGTGCTGGTCGACAGCTGGCTGAAGATGAGCCGTGAGTGTGCCCAGGTGGCCAAGAAGGTCAAGAGCGTCCGGGCCTGTATCAGAAATAGTGTGGCCAGCAGGAGTAGGGAAGTGATTATACCCCTGTACTCAGCACTGGTGAGGCCACATCTCCAATACTGTGTTCAGTTTTGGACCTCTCACTACAAGAAGGACATTGAGCGGCTGGAGCATGTCCATAGAAGGGCAGCAAAGCTGGTGAAGAGTCTAGAGCAGAAGTCTTATGAGGAGTGGCTGAAGAAAATGGGGATGTTTAGTCTGGAGAAGAGGAGGCTGAGGGGAGACCTTATCGCTCTCTACAACTACCTGAAAGGGGGTTATGGTGAGATGGGTGTTGGTCTCTTCTCCCACATAATGAGCCATAGGACGAGAGAAAATTACCTCAAGTTGCGCCAGGGCAGGTTTAGACTAGGTATCAGGAAAATTTTTTTTACTGAGGGAGTGGTCAAACATTGGAACAGGCTGTCCAGGGAGGTGGTGAAGTCACCATCACTGGAAGTATTCAAAAAATGTGTAGACATGGCAGTTCAGGATGTGGTTTAGTGGGCATGGTGGTGTTCGGTTGGTGGTTGGACTTGACGATCTTAAAGGTTTTTTCCAATGTTAATGATTCTGTGATTCTGTGAAGTTTCATTTACTGACAACTGATTGCTCAGAAAAACTTACTCCGCCTCCAAGTTGATGTCACAAAGACCCCAAATCATAATCCTTGACTGATTGGACAGATACCTGTTTTGCTAGAAAAGCTTGACCACATAGACATGCTTGATACCCTAACTCTAAATAGAATGGATTTTTTTATTCCAGACAGTGCAGCTGAAGAAGCAGGGCTTCAGGTTGGGGATATTCTGATAGCAGTCAACGGAACTGATGTCACAAGCATGCCACATTCAGAAGCTGCCAATCTAGCAAGGAAAGGTAAATTTGAGATCACAGTAAATTGCATAGATGGGTCAGATCGTTGTACATCCTGCTGCAAGTACATCCATACAAGCTGGATGATGGATGTAACAGAAATATTTAATTAATAGCTTAATGCATTACCATTTAACACAGTAGTATTGCCTAAGTCATTTTTATATCTAGACCTTGCTATGAACACAGAGGAAAATGGACATACAAAATATTCCCCAAAAAGCACATATGACAGTAATGCTTTCGGCTCTCCTGCCTTAAAGAAAGTGACTGAGAAAGTCCTGAAAGTGACTGCAGAGTCACCAATAACTTATGCCTTATGCTTGCTCAGGGGACTTCACAGCTTGGTTCAGTGCACCCTGTTGTTATTTCTGTGTCGCAAAGATCTGAAGTCCAGTCAGGAGAGCAGAACGTTTATTTCATGAGGCATCATGAGATTTTGCAGCACCACAGAAACAAGGAGTCAGAGATATTAATCATGCATATTCTTCCTAGAATTGTGATGACTAAAACCCAAAGATAACCATGTTTGCATGCTGAATGTTAATCTACTGCTGTTCTTTTATTTATCCAAGATATGAACAAGGGCTCATGGGAAATTCGATGAATTAAAATGCTTTTACAAGACAGTGACAAATTTAACTTGACACATACCAAGTTCTTTAATTACAGAGGTGCCATTCACACAATTATATTTAAGAGTATGTCAAGTCTTCAAGTAGCTAAATCTCTGATTGCTGCATATTTTTAACTTCTCAGAAAACACCCCCTGTCCTAAATCTTGGCTCACAGAGAGCATTCCCAAAGTCAAATATCCCCAAAAGAGAAATCCAGCAAATGTTTTGCAAATGAAAATGTGTCATAGTCACATATCTCAATCCTCTTTAGATGTTGCCAACATGCTCTGAAGTAGTATCTGATTCAGGCCTTCAAGGTCAAAGCCATAGATGTATTGATAACATCAGTGAATATTATTAAATTGTACCTCATTGCTGATAACAACATTTTCAGACATTCTTGCAACCTAACATCTCCTTTGAGCACTTACTTTTTGCAAATGGTAAGTAGATGCTCGAGCACAGGTTAGCCTCCAATAGCAAGCCCCTTCAACTGAAGGGTACAGATAGCAGAGGAGGTTAATAGAATCCAAGGTATGGAAAAGAAAGACTTTTCAGAAGCATATGTAAGATAACAGAGACTAAAGGTGGCCCTAAGAGTACTCTCAGCAATTTTTGTATAAATCCTAATTTATGCACACCCAGCTGAGCAATGAAATCCAATCATTTCTCTAAACTGATAAAATATGCAAGCACCTAAGGTGCTGTTTGCAAAGGTAGGTCACAAAAACTATTTTAAGAAGTGTCTTCAGATAGCTGGCTACATTACTAGTCCTCAGCACAAAATTGGTTGAAATCCTGAATTTCTATTAAAAGAAGGCCAAATATTGCTTGATTTAATTCATCATTTCCTAGGCTGCTTTGCTCCTTGCTGCTTCTAGAAGCTACACTGGGGAGGAGGTCATGGGGTAGAATCCTGCCTTCCTGCTCCTTACCCTATAGGGGTATTCAAAAATATTGACAAACTGGGTTATAGTTTTGCCCTATGTTTTCACATTCTTCATGTAATATTTTAGGTCCTGATATCCTGACTATGGTGGTGGGATCAGATATCAGCCGTTACCCTAACACCCCCAGACCTACCTGCCGAGGATATTTGCACAAACGAACACAGTCAGCAATATTGAAGGGCTGGAGAAAGAGGTGGTTTGTGCTGAAACATAATGGCTACCTACACTATTACAAACACAAGAAGGTAAGGAGAGGGGCTGCTGAGGAAGCAAGCTGTGTCCGGAACTATGATGTGCAGCAGTGTTGTACTCAAGTTTACAGGTCATTGTCTTGGCTTTAGTATTTACAGAATCACATCACCACTAAAGATGTTTTTCTATGCGGTATATAGATGATGCTTGTTGAGTAGTTCTGCCTTCCTACATCCTAGTCACAGACATAGACACTGTCAGGCTTTTATGGACTCACATTTAATCTCCTAGTTTTGATCATCAAGAAGTCTATGAATTGAATAAACTCCAGGAGGCTTTGGATGAGATGAAATACTTTCAGATGTGTAGGAGCTCTGTATTCCATCTACCATTATATGTATTTTCTTAAACAGGCATACCCATGAGATTTCTTCGCATGTGTGAATAAGCTATAGACCTGCACAGAGAGGCATTGAGAAGGCTCAGTTTCTTCAGCATAGCATTGCTCGGCACTTCATTTTCTGTCATGTGAGCAGGGAAGCTATATACTACTTAGTACTTCTAAGTAGTCTTTAAGACTTTACCTTCATGTAACAGTAGACATCCAAAAAAAGAGTAAAGCTGGTGCTTCATGAAGAGAAATATTTTACTTGGCTTTATCCTGAGGCTCCATTTTGATATGTCATAATTTACAACCCCCTAGTTGTACAGTGAGTCTTAATGGCCCTCCGTAAGTGGCTTCATGGTTATCTCAGCTACAAACATCTGAGTATTCTACAGTTATTCAGCACAAAAGAAATGAATAAATAAAAGACATCACACTTAAAAAAAAAAAACAATAGTTTTCCCTTGAAGGGTTTAGCTCCGGAGTAGGGGACGCAGACAGCAGGCAGTGCGCACGGCTCAGCCCTGGCCACACTGGAGCCAATGAACTCACCTGCCCTACAGCAGCATTTTACTGTAGTCTGTGAGGTAGTTCAGTGGGTGCTGCACGTAATTACAAGTCACCAATTCCTTCCCCTGTGTAGCTTCATGATGAAGTTACTCATTGAGAAATTTAAGTCTGTAAAATCAAACAGGCTGATTTCAAAGCCTGTGGTCTGTTCAGGGCTTTTTGTGGTAAAACATTTTACACATTGTAAAAAAGATTCAAGGTCATCCACTTAGCATTCATTTTAACCTGATTTCAAGAAAACTTAGTGAAGCTGAGAAAATTTGCCCTGGTGAGGAATTTATCACTAGATGAAGCCCACGTATTTTCCAGGGAATGTCCTAGCTAACCTAGGAAGTGCATCAGCAGAAATATCAGCTGGTTAGAAACTGGTACAAACAGGTTTGTCTCCAACACAGAATTTGAACACATACCAGTGAAATAAACCTATGTCTACACTAATTAAAAACTATATGAGAACCTGAGCATGGCACCAAGTCCTTGACCTGTCAATAGATTTTACCTTTGCTACCACGGTCACACACCCTTTGGTCAACACAGCATATGAAGGACATCATAGACATACATGTACACACATACGTATGTAGATGTAGCAGCACAATTTTGCAGTAAACATGAATACAATCTAGACATCAAGATGGTATTAAGGAAGTTCAACCAACAGAAGACAATAGCGAAGCAAATACTACAGGCTTCAGTCTTGATCATGAATCTACCTTTATATTGTTTTTTTCCTACTATGTCATCTCTCTCTATTTAATAGATCAGTCTCCCATCTATATATTTCATTTTTTTATCTTTTTTTTTTTTAGCCTGTTTGGTCATTTTTACATGAATAGTAGAGCCACTCCAGTAAAATCCTCATGTGCAATTTTTTTATTTTTAGTAAAAATTAGAAACCAAATTATTTTTACCTGAAAGAGGACAGCATGGGTAGTTCAAGATCTCTGATACCACCCACAATGCATTCTGGTCCCTCATCCTGGTGATCCTAAGCATAGTTTTTCATGGACAGTACTCTTAAGATAAAGAAAAGAATTCACATGTGGTACTGCAGTTTCGTATCTGAAATTTACCAAGCTTTCAAAATTTAAGCTTATTGATAAAAAACAAACACATGGGTGGGAAAAGACTTTTTGTGAAAGGTAATTAAAAATTATAGAATTTTCTATACACCTGTTTCCAACAGAAAATCTGGTAGGCTTGTTTCTCTGTGTATGCCATGATATACACACTATACTAGCCACATAATATGGGTTATGCCACAGAACCGCTGCAGTGGTATATAAAACCACAGTCTGGCTTTCCATCATCATTATTTCAATGCTATCCTTTCTGATCTCAAAACAAAAACAAATAAAAAAATAAACAAAAATCATACACTTAAAAGGACACATATAGGAACATCTGTTTGAAGAGAAGTTTTTATTTTATCCTAGTCAGGTCCTTCATCGAACTCCTGAAATGCAAAAAAAAAACCCTAATTATGCCTTTTAAACACTCCCAATTTCCAATAAATTAAGTGCCTCTGAAGACAAAGAGTGTTAGGAAAATTGAATTGTGGATTAGAAGGTGCCCCATAATTTTACATTCATTACTATTTAATTAAATTTTCTTTTATTTCTTTCAACTAACCCTAACCCTAACCCTAAACCCTAACCCTAACCCTAACCCTAGGTTAAGGTTAGGGTTTCAAACTAGCAGGGGGTTTTTTAAGCCTGTCTTTTCTTCCCCAGCTAGCATTGTCTGCTGAAGAAATATTCTATTTCAATCATACCAAATTTATGTTTTGATAGTAGGCTCTTTAGCCACTGAAAGCATGCATTTGCTTGTGCTTAAAAAGCAGTGCATAAGCATTGTACAGTATTAAGTACTGCTTGTTTTCTTGTATTATCCAAGACTGGTGCCTTTCAAATACTTTTTAAAAATTATTTCATACCCTTTTTTTTGTCAGCTGCTCTCTCTCTGTCTCTGGACTCCAAAGAATACACTGAAATGTTGCAGTACTATTTTAGCAACTGAAAGCAGAAGAACCTTCTTCACTGCCTCATGTGCTTACAGAGTACTCTGTAGATTCATTTAGTAAGACAGAAAGAAAGATACTTAAATACAAATACATTTCTTCACTACTGAGAGATCCAATGCCCAAATGAAGTAAAAGGGAGCTCAACTGGACTTGGTGGCACTTCTTTCTTTTGATATGATTTGTATCAGAGCATTCATACAGAGAACAACACATACAGATGCTGCTCATCCCAATTTCTTTTCTAAGGGAATTACAAATAATGTTCTTAGTTTAACACAGCATTTATGTAACACGTCAGCTGCATGATCATAGTTGGAAACATTATGTTCCAGGCCTTGCCTCACTCAGGAGGAAAAATTTTTCCACTTAGTGGATATAAGATGTTCTTTGAAACAGTTCATTGAAGGCAAGAATAATACAGGGAGACAAAAGTAGTTCAGGATAATTGCAAAAAACTAACCATAGTCATCAATTTTCAGGTCTTGATTCTGATACTAAGAACAACTTCCAGTAATTCCAGTGACTTCAGCAAGTTCATGCCCGATTTCCACCTATGTAAGAAGACAACCCGGCCTTTTATTTATGCCTGAAGGGATGCATATAATGTTTTGTCATGGAGAAAGGAAAGGGTGTTTCATATTCTTCTTTAGCCCATATCATCAAACACAGCTACATTTCCTCATCATTGCTATTTACAGGCAGAAATTATCCACCCTGAGCTTTCCTTTTCCCACCCACATTAAAAAAGAAATTGGTATTTCTAGGTTTTTTTACATATTGACTCACCCATATAGTTGCTGCCTTTTAAGATTCAACTCTGTCCAAGAACGTATTGGTGACTTGATAGCTGTTGCAACAGATCCAGTCACTTTTACATACAAGTTCATTTTGTTTTCCCTCAAACAGATGCTGTCACTGAGCTTGACTCTACAATCCATACAATCCATAATCAGTGAATATAGTTATGTTTGCCGCCTCGTTGTAGAAATATTGGTCACATTGGGTTAGAACCCTGGTTTGTGTAAATTACTGAGAACAGCAGAGATATAATGATTTATAATATTTTCCTACACTTAGCAACAATGGAGTTCCACTACACACTCTACAGTTCTGATCCCCCATTGTCCAGACCAAAGAAAGCAATATAGCCAAAAACATGTTTCCTAAAATTTGTCATTAGAAATATCCATCATGTAAGGGAGCTCAGCTAATTAAATGCTGGGATTTACAAATACACTAAAAATGCCAGCCAAAGCCAGATTTTCCTAGTTTTAATTCCTCGCTGCTTTCTTGCTATGTAAAACTGGTTAAAAAAATATGTATAACAAGTGATTTCTTTGGGCCAAGAAAGAGGAAAAAAATGGTAGAGTCAATACATTTAAAAGAATTAACAAAAGATCATGTTTGTAACAATGCCTTAGATTCCGCCTTTTTTGCTTTGTTCCTAGGAATTATTTCCTGTCCCTTTGCCATAAATAGACCCTGGGAAAGAGGATAGTGAGATAGATAACCAATCTAGTACCTGAAAAGGAAAATATGAAGTAAATATCATTGAAGTTATGATCTAGGAGAAGCTGTAAAGATGACTGGCTCCAAAGAGGAAAATGTTATCAATGTATCTCCCTTGCAGACTTTCTTTCCAGGAATCAGAGACTGATGTATTCTAGTCAAATCAGCTCTGTCTGTCAGGTCCTTATGTTACATTTGTCGTTTATTCTATTTCTTTCTCCAATTCCCTCACCTAAGAATGATGTGGAACAATAGTAATTAGGAATAAGTGTCAAAGGAGTATGAGTTTGCTGCCTTATTTTACTCAATGTATGAAAATAAAAAGAAGAAACTGTGATAGGAAGAAGTAAGAGCAGTTAAGTTGCAAGGAGTAGTTAAGTTGGAAATCACTGCCCTGACAGTAGAAAAGAGCATGCTTTAGAGATTCAGATGTAGCAAGAGACTGAACTGTGAATAAAAAGTAAATTCACCTTCACATGTAGCCCAAGCCTCAGAGAAATGGCCTTAGTGATAGTTGATGGTTGTGATGCTCTGAAACATGCTGTAAGAAAACGGCAACACATACTCTTGAGAAGTGCTTTCACAACACAGTGGCAGCACTGAAGGGGAGGGATGTGCTTTTTGTCAGTCCTCATTGTGTTTATATGTAATAATGTCAGTTTAAAAAAGAATTATGATTTGCATTTCTTAGGCTCACAAGTTTAATGCCTCTAGGAAGCCCCAGGCATAGTGTGAGTGACTAAGGCAAAGTTTCTCAAAGTGAGGTGAGGGCAGCAACAACAAAGACATGCATTTCTTAACATCCAAAAGCAGTTAGACCCCAGCCTGGTCATATTCCTGTTTCCATTATGAAGACAATCCATTTCAATAGCTCAATAGAATCTTGTCTTTTCTGTTTATTGTACTTTAATGCAGCCAGCACACTGGCAATTAAGTATTGCTCTGATAATTACACAAAACTATTTACATTCAAAGGGGTCCATAACCTTACCTTTTGTCAACAGCAGAATGCTTTCCTCATTGAATATTCTTTAATTAGTGGTGTGTCTGTGAAGGAAATTGCCATTCATCAGTTGTCTCTATTAGGGTATGTTTGTGTTTGTAAATCATTCCATTCTCACCCTCTGCCTTATTCAGAACACCTGGTTACTACATTACAATCTTCTATTTCTTTTTATTCCAAATAAGATTCAGCAGCAACATTTACACACCTTGTATGGCCATTTACTCTTTTATTCACATCAAGACACATCACTTTGCACCCAGGCCTCACAGAACAAGTGAAAGCCCTCCCTAAATGCAGAGAGAAAATTTAAATGCAGACTTAAATGTTCCCTTTTCTTTCTACCTCTTCTTTGAACATGGGAACAGGGCATTTTACAGAAAGTGTATTTACAAAAATTTTGTAACTAACTCAGACACTAAAGCACATGCTTCTGGTTGCTTGTGTGCACCCTTGAGACTGTTCCCAGCAGAATAGAATGGAGGGGAACAAAAATGTTTTTTACTTATTTTAATTTCTGTGGTGTATACGGACTCCAATTATTATACCAAAAAAGAAATCCCCTGCTTGTCATGTGTGGGCTTTTCACATCTTTTCAATCTATGACAAACATCCAGTCTTTTGTTCTCTTGAGCAAGGCTGTGTGTTCCTCACTAAGCCTAAGCACTTTATATAAAAGGCTTACCTATAAATAGATTTAGGTCTGAGCCATTTCTCATAAAGATACCACTTCTATTTGTTCTTCATTCTTGCTTGAAGCTTTATCATCATGGTCTGGGAGCTGCCACATTATTTAGAGCTGGTATACAATCTGATTTCTTCTCTATGTTTTCCATTACTCCCATGGCTCCAGGACATATTTTTCAATTTGCACTTAAGGAGCTGCTGAATCTGGTTTCCAGTACTTCCACTGCATTATTTCTATTAATAAATGATAAATAATGCTGGCTGATATGATACATTAATTTTGGCCTACTAACAGACTGCATACCCTGACCCTGATAATATAATCAGATATATTATTTGACTTGATTCAAATTGTTCAAAATTTTATCCCAATCAATAGTTCTTCCTATGAGGCTTGGTCTTGCAAACTGTTCATTACCTTTTGTGCAATTAATTGTAGTGAATTATTCAACCTGAATAAAATAACCAACTGGAATGTGAAGATTAATCATATCACAAGACCACCTGATTGTACTTACTCTGAAATCCAATACAGTTAGGTGTAGGATAATTAGGTTCTTCAAATAAGAGGAGCTTTTACATCTTTTTCACCTGTTGTCTTGCTCTTCAGTATGTTTCTACTCTCTCTAGGTATAAATTGTTCCAAGCAAAACAAAAAAAACCCAAAAAACAGAAAAAAATTCATCTCTACTGGCAAAAAACTCCATACAAACAGTTGTGGAGTCTTGAGCTGTCTATTCACTGACATATGCAAGTCCTTTCGTCAAGGGCAAAGGAAAAAGACTTAGGGGAAAAACATATAAAAGCCTTACTCTCTCCTCTGCACTAATGTGCCCAGCTCAAAGAAGGAATGCTAACAGGCTCTAGCTATAATTTTCTAACTATCCAAACAATGAGCCTATCACAAAGCACAGCGATTAAAAAACACAGATAGTGAGGGGAAGATTTTGGAGATACTACTAAGCAAGACGCACCGGACCTCAGGGAGAAGCTGGTCAAAGAAAACCAGAAAATAACAGATGGTGAAAATGCTGCAAGCCTGAGTGCCAGGGAGGGTTGTGGCCAAGTCCATCACATCCAGCTGTGATGGAGAAAGTTATAGAAATATAGAAATAGAAATAAGAGGGAAAAAAAAAAAGTTCATTTTCCTGTCTTATTTAAGAGATGCCCAGTTTAAGAACACAGGGGGACATTCAGGAAGACATTTCTGAAAGACAATAAAAAATTCAGTGTCACCACTACTGACCTGAAACCAATCTGAACCAGTGACCTAGGGGCAACTGCCTTACACTTTCCACTGCCAGTGTCCTGAGATATCCAGTCTTTTGTTTCTCTTTCTAGCACTGCTCAGTTTTCACATTATGTTTTAGATTTTTCTATTATTTCTTCTAGGATTTGAGCTTGTTTTCTCTAAAGTTACTTTTATTCCATTTTTCTAGTACTTGCAGTCTCTTGTGTAGCTTAATTTTAATCTTGCTTCCATAGTTATTCCTGTTGTTGATTTTTATTGCTTTCACTGCAAATAATATGAAATGTTCATGTATCTTTTCAGCTTCTCCTTTCTAATAGACAAAGAATCTTAACTAGAATAGCAAATATAACTCTGCTCAAAAAAATTCTTTGAACACAGTGAATCATTCAGGAAATGTTATGAATGTCATTTATTTTCTGGAAGTATTTACAACAAATTAAATGGGGCTGATTTGTGAAACCCCAGGCTATGTACACTACCTTAATGACCACTTAATACAATAAAGGAAGGATGGCTTACATCAGGCCATCTTAAGAAAACTAGCAGCAAGGTAAGGGTTACTTCAGATGTTTCTATTATTCTTAGAATAACATTTACCAAAGCAGCATACACTTTCTGCCTTCTACCCAGAGGACTCCATCCATGTTAGATACTGCAGACTGCCAAGAATCCATGAAATAGCCGATAGCAACCTCGAGAGAACAAAGAATCTTTTTTACTTAAGTGCGGAATGGAACAGTACTAGCTAAAATCTGAATTAGGTATAAAATCTGTACTATACATGTCATCAACTTAAGCAGCATCATATAGTCATATTAGGTTCCATAGTGTCAGTATCGTCAGTGAGTTACTCTCCAGTCACAGGCATAAGAAATTACTTTTACAATTATTTTTATAATTATTTTTATTACATACCTTTGGCACTTTTTGTAACAAAAGGATATTTGCCAAAGGAATGCTCTCAAGATGTTATTCATGAAAGCCACATGAGTGAAAAGAAATGCCCCTTACATCTAGCTTATCAGAATTAGTGGAGCATTTCTGCCTATTAGTCAAGGACATTTGGTCTCACTCTGAATCCCTCAAATCCATCTTACTCCTTTCCTAGATGTATTCATTTGAAATGGAGTGGATATAAATCATTCTTGATGTCATAGAGCTCTGTCTGCATTCATTCTAGACGGCACAGAAAGTGTTTAGAAAAGGACTTTACAGGGATGTGAAATAATAGTGGTCACACAGCCATTTCAGTATCTGCAGTGACTGTTGCCTTCAGGCTAGGACACCCAGCAGAAGCCATCCTGCTGAATAACACTTTATCAACATAGCACTTGCTATGCTTCACACTAGGAATGAGATTTGGAGCCTGAATACATATTTTGGTTATGCTGTCTTTGCAATGTAGTTTTGTGTCTGAAGGCATTATAAGTAAAGTAGGTCACACACCTTTGACAACTTTCAGGATTGCCTTCATTTTCTGTATTGACTTCAGTTTTGCATTAAAAAAAAAAAAGAAGAAGAAAGAAGAAAGCCAGAAGAATCTAGGAAATGCATTCGTGAATGTTTATTTACACTGTTTTGCAGTATTAGGGATTATTTTGTTCCTACAAAAAATCCATGTATAACAAAGGGATAATTACATGTACCAATGAGTATGCAAGCAAGTATTTAACTATCTAATACCCACAGGTGCATATTTTGTTTGTGGAAGGATACATATGTTTATTTTTAGGCTAATAAAAAACTTACATGGAGCTTTTACAATTCAGCTCCTACTGACACAATTTAATTAACTCCCAATAATCAACTGATTTTATTCTATGAGACTCAACCATCTGTGTATTTCGCAAATGGCACTAACATTCTTCATATGTCCCAACATTAACTGATGTGTTCCATTTTATTGCTGCCAAATTTCATGCAAATTTTAGAGCTCCAGTCATAACTCTTCAAAGCAAGGGGGTTAAGACTATTGTTTAAAACACAGCTGGAGTTCAGTGTCCAGATGTGTGCACCTTTGTTTTTAGTTAAGACATAAACTTGAGGAAAGCTGGTCTGGAAATGTGGGGGAGGAATTGTTTCACCTACCTACTTACATTAGGGAGCTTAATGGCTTCTTATAACTAACCACAGAGAAAGACACTGACAATGCCCTTCAGTCTCAAAGAGCTTTAACTCAATTGGGATCAAATGGTACAAAAGGTTTTGAAATGCTTTCCACTGAAAGTTGTCTGAAATGAATGGGAAGGGTTATGAACATAATGATATTTAGGGCAACCTTGCAAAGAAGCTGAAATCCAGCCTTTTAAATTATGCTCACTATTTTCTGAATGTAAGCCTTTGTTCCCTCTATCTGCACAGGTGAGGTTTTCAGCATAAACCCAGACTACAAGCAGCATTGCTTAGTAAAGAGACTTATGTTCCTAAATTCTTTGGTGCACTTTGAAAATCCCACTCTCACTCAGTTGCACACTCAAAGTATATTTTATGGAATATTTACAAATACCTAGAAAGGTTTCCGTGTGCAAATATGAATTCTGATGAACCTAAAACAATTAAGAGAGCTAAAATAGAGATGCAAATTTAAAGGGTATTTGACTAGTTTATCTTCTGTGACTGCACTGGGGCTGCTGATGAGTAAACCATATGATGATTGGAATAGTTTCATCATTTATGAGTTTATCCCCATCTCACGGGGATTGGTTCCATATTAGTTCTGAACTTTGGCGCTCTTTCTCTCTAATTGCAGGATGAAGGCAAGTGCAGGCCTCTGGAAGTAACAAAGCTGGATGGAGCAGAAATTGGTGTTGACACCAGTCTGGGTAAACCATTTGTTTTTAAATGTATACCTCAAAGTGGAAACAGGATTTTCTACTTCTGTGCAACTTCCAACCAAGAAATGAAGAGGTAAGTGATCTTTCATTTTACAAGTAAGTTTTGTTATTCCAGTTTGGAGAGAGGGAGACTGAATTTTTGGAGGATGTTCACAATACCTGCCTTGATCAGCAGCAAAAAAAAAAATCTGTCAGCTACTTATGGGAAGATGGTGTTTCTAATCTTCATTTGCAGAAGTTTCAAAAAATATTTTTCAGCTTCAAATGTTTTTGATATGAGTTTTTTTTGTAAAGTCTTTAATTTTAGTGCTTTTCTAAAGATGCCCCTGAGTTCTTGATTTATCTCCAGAAAAAAATCTTCACCCATATTCTTATGCCTTCTCTCCCACTGTTACATCAAATAGAAGTATAAACCTTCCTGTGGATGTAAACTTTCTTATCAGTTGTTTCACATGAATATATGAATGATCTTTCTTCTGCCCAACAAGGACAGTGCTAGTAATAAACACAATACCATTTTCCATTTCCTGTTTTGTCATTCTGTCATATTAACATTTTACTATTTTAAAATACAAGCATGCCACAAAAGCATATTGGTTCTGATAGCAGGCAATGAGTGTGGGTTTGAATCCGAGTTAAACTTTTAAAAATATTCTTTTTGTATTTCTCAAAGACTATAGCTGACAAAACAAAGAGACTAATATCACCCAAAACACAAGTAACAACTTTTTAAATTTTAATTTTAAAATGTACTAAAATGTAGTCTTATTTTCCTCTTTGTTTTGTTGTGAATTATCAAAAATATAAAACTATGAAGTAGGATGACATTTGATATTCTTCCACCCATCTTTTTATAACATCATACTACTTAACATAGCACCTACCATTGTAATATCAGAGCATTTTCCACTTCCAAATTCTATACCATCCATAGCACAAAAAGATTAACTTTGCCAACAAATAGCTTGCTTTATTCTCTAGTCTCCAGTGTCAGGATTCTTTACAATTCCCACAAAATCCTTATCTACATTATAACAAAGACACAAGAAGAGTGATCATTTAGCCTGACATGTTGAACTATGTTCAAATATGTAGATTCCCTTGTCTGCCATATTGCCTTACAATGTGTTACACAGCAAGCTTTGAGACTTACTCTTTGAGAGTCAGCAATGAATATTTAGATTTAATCCACTAGTTTTCTACCTTGAAGCTTTGAATGTGTCCTGAAAATTGCACATCCCTTTAGATGGTGTCTATGCCAGCAAGAGTTAAAAGAGGCAGTGAAGCGCATTTGTTCTGCTCTGCCAAACTAAGCTATTCTCATTTTTTGTCATACTATAGGTGGCTGGAGGCTATGGATAAAGCAGTGCATCCTGTCCACCAGGTGTGTATAACAGATTGTGCAGAAGATGGTACATGTATTTGTACATGTCAGGTGCAGACAGCAACATGGAAGCTGCATGCTTTTGTTCTGGGCTGCTGGGATGTGAATTAGCTCCAATCTAAAAGCCATATACAGACATTATTTTGACTCAGCAAATATGCTTTGCTGCCATATGGTGGAATGAATCAAAATGCTCTCTCTCCAAATATCAGCAGCTTCAAGCGGGTTCAGAAAAAAACGAGGGTAGTGGGAAGGGAGGAAGGGGAGAGACAACTCCCACAATCACGTTCTCTAGGTAGTACTGTTTGGAGTACAGGGAGAGAAGGGATGTATCTTCTTAAGTATTCCCCGCAAGTCTACCTCAGCTGCAAGCTACCTGCTTTTTCCAACAGAGTGATAGGAAGGGTGGGGACCTGAGTTCTTCTTTTCTGTATTTTCAGAGATGAAGAAAGATCAGTTAGCTGATAAACTTTGACTTATCTATCTCTTTATAAAGCTATACTCTGCTGGCCCCTATACTTGGGAGAAACATAGCCATAATCGATCTTGAGCTGCTACAGAGAGACCTTGCTCAGCCCAGCATAATTTAGTATGAATAGTCCTTGTCTGACCCCTGAATTGAGAACTGCAAAGCTAATTTTAGTACTTCCAAGGTTGGAAGCTTAAGGGTCAAAGCCACTTTAGCCTGCCCTTTCCTGTCCCCTTGATTCTTATTATTTCCTCATATAGGCAAACCACCGTTGTCAAAATACACTGTTGATCTGTAAAGTCTTCTCTTAAAAAAGGTTTAGCTACTGAAACAGCTTGATTTTTAGCAGAAAGAATGTGAGGCTCAAATGCAGACTAAGTATCAAAGTCTACCTTTTTTGCAGTTGAAATAAAATCATCAATAAAAAAATAAGAAAATTGCAAGGTACAATTAATGCAGTAAAAAAAAAGGAAATTTACTTTCCTCTTCTCAACTCAGGGCACGTGAGTGACTCGTTCAGCAGTGTGCTTTAGTGGTGGGTTTCCAAACAGGGAAAGGAGGTGTTTATTGTTACTTTAATTCCTTTTCCATTGGAATAAAATTGAATATGATCAAACATATATTGCTTTTGGCTTCAGCTTTCAGATGAGATCATAAGTGAAAAAACAAATTTTTTTCCAAGTATATTTACCTGGCAGTGTTTCTTAGAAGAATACAAAGGGATCCACCTACTTGAAACCAGCAAAAATAAATCAAACAATTTAAAGTATGTACCCTAGCCAAAAGAAACAAAAAATAGCCTGAGCCAAAAAGGAGGACATGGCACACATACACAAAAGAAAACACATCAAATGACTAATTCCTTAGTGTAAGATGCAAAAGCAACATGTTGGATAAAAAATTCCAACATTATATATACAAAAAGATCTTTCATTTATTCACCCATTAACAACACAGTAAGTTGTCTCCTTTCTGTGCTGCTGCATCTTATTTTGACTGCTTTATCTTTTTTAGTTTTGTCTTTGAGCAAGCAATAACCTTTTTTGAAAGAAAAGCTTGATTTAATATGTTGCTTTCATTGCCTAACATCTGTTCTTAATTAACACTATATCCGTTCCTTTCTTCTAACAGGACTTTCCATTCAGTTGAGTAGAAAAAGCTCATATTTTCCTTGGTTTTGTTTGCTATACTGTTTGTTAGTCACTTAGTAACAAAGTGTGTTACAGTTGGGCTTACAATACAATGATTTAACAGACTAATATACTGACACTATGTCTTTTTAATGAATCTACAAGGATAACTATTTTATGGATATACCTAGCATTACTGAAGTCCTCTGCTGCAGTAAGTCTCAGCTGGTTTCCCATTCATAGCAAAGAACACAGCTAGCTATACTGTGCCAGGTCATGTTTCCGTCATTGCCTTGTCAAGTGTGCTAAAGAAATACCATGAATAAATGCAAAAGTTAACCCCTTTGTGGAAACAAACAGGATGCTATTGATATTGCACACATTCTTCCCATGGATTTCAAATGACAATGACACTGGTTGATATAGAATTCAAAATGTGTATGGCAGATAAGCAAAACACACTAGGAGAGGCTGAGTTCCTAAGACCTCTCAGGTTTAAAGGAGAAGTTAAAAAGTTAAAGTTTAAAGGAGAAGTTAAAGTACTAATCTCACATTAGACAACTTGGTCATATTAAACAATCTGATTTTCTTTTGGGATTCTCTTATCATAGCAACAACCTGTACAATGGCAGTGTTTCCTTCACCTGTAAATGACAATAGGATAGTTTTAGTAATGAAATAGACTCTGCTTTCCATGAAGGGACAGCAAGGCATTCGTAAACATTTTGTGTGTGACCTAAGTCTGAGTGCTGTAGCTCAGACACCTCCACATTTTCTCTGGAACCCAGAGGGTAGATGATGAACTTTGTCTTTCCAGATTACACACAGTGAAGAGTGCTGAAGTCAGGCAATCAGCAGGATAACTTTTTTAAAAAGCTTCTTCATACAGCTTTGAAATATTCCTGTTTCTACCTCAAAAAAATTTGTACTGCAAAGCAAAATAAATACAGAGAAGAAAGTAGAAGTTGGTCACTATTTGCCATCAAATATAGGTTTTTCTAATTACATTTTCAGCATTGACTTTTCAGATTATTTTCAGAACAAAAGCTAATTTCCTAGCCGGGGAATAGAGCTTGTGACTTTTCATACTAGCAGGTCCTCCTTTATTTCCTACCAGAACTTTACATGTTTACTTTACAGAACCATGTGTGGGTAGATGTCACACTGCATAACACTACACTTCCACCCTTGGCTATCAAAAACCCAGAGTGCCTGGGGCTCCTCCACCAGCTGGACAGAAGCAAAGACATCTGGATTCAGCACTACTGCATTCTGAAGGATGGCTGTTTGTACTTTTATGCCACTCTCCGCTCTACACCTGCCCAAGGTAAGGACGGCTGCTGGATTTTAATTGTTTGTTAAAGCAGAAATGTTTCACTGCAGTTTCCAAATGGAACCTATGCCATTAGGGAGAGGTTCTTGTCAGCAAACTCACATAATTCTGTGAAGGTGAGTGAAGGAAGACCAGACTCAGTCTTTTTTCATAAAATAGCCACCTCATTCCCCACCAGCTTCTTTCCTTTTCCTCCCATGGTCTGAATTTTTCTTTCTAGAATGGAGCTAGTCAGGATCTATTTAGTGAGTATCAGCAACAAGAGCCACCCTTCCAAACCGCTTTACAGTGGCTTGAGCCAGTCCCACTGATGGCAGTCTGCTGAAAGTTGTTGACTCCTGCATGCTAGGTAGCATCCTTGGAGGGAGGGACATCATAAACCTAGACTGGTTTATCTGCCACTACCAGGCTTTCACAGGGCCTTGGCAAAGCTAGTCCGCTGATCAACAGGCAGAACCCCTACTCCAGCAGAGGCTGGTGCTCCAGGGTGTGGCCACGGTCACTTGCAGCTAAAGCTACCATTTAGCAGCTCTCCCCATACCGGAAAAGGGTGTCTGGCTACTTTCTGAATGCAGCAGCATGAGGCTGCAGGGTCAATTGCAAGTAGCTGGGTTTCAGGCACTGAGGAGAACCTGCAAGCACAACAATGAAAGTCGGTATTAAAAAAAAAAAAAGAGGTGCCCCAGGAAGAGGAGTGGGTTAAGACCTGCAAATTGTTCTCTCCCTGTGCTAAGGAAGCTGGCAGTCAGAAGAATCAGAAAGAAAACACTGTTGTACTTTTACTTATTAGCTAGCTTTCAGACCAAAAGGGAAAACTGTTTTCTTTGCGTTTATGCTTTTTGCCACACGATCAGGCAAGAGGCATTCTGCTGTATAGTCCATAGTATTTACATAGCACTTTTCATCTGCCAAAGGCCATACATATGAAATGACCAATGATTTCCTCTCTACAGGAAACTGAAGCTAAAGCTTGCCCAGAGCTAAGCATGAATTAGTGGAAAGGCAAAAATTAAGTATGATGTGTTTATGACACCCGATCCTATGCTTCTACTGCTGAATATATCATATATGTAAATATACATACTCATGTATAAGCACAATAGTGCTTTCTCTCTTGTTATTGCAACTATTTTTTCCAATTTCACTGCAGATTCTCACTCCCCCATATCATTCCCAATGGTACAGTATTAATTTGATGCTCTTCTGACTAAGTGTGAGAGCCAAAAAACCATACAGACCCTGAAGACAATAACAGAAACATTCCACTGCAGTTAATGAGCTCTGCAGGTCTTTTTGGCTATTCACCATGTATGTATAAAGTGAACATATACGTTGATGCAGTGAAATGATGTCTGGGGTGGGAAAAACAAAAACAAAAAAAGAAAAAACCCCCCCCCAAGAAAAAACCCCCCCCCAAAAAAAAAAAAAAAAAAAAAAAAAAAAAAACCACCCAAAAAAAAAACAAGGAAAAAACCCCACAGCTAAAACGAAAATGTCCTGAAGACCAAATTCTGTCTAATGCCTTTCCTTCACAGCTGGCTAGTGTGGCCTGCAATGACGTTGCAATTACTAATGGCAGCAAGGGAAACCAATGCTGACTCTAGGATTTTTTTAAATGTTGAAATTCATATTCCTTTAGTTTTTAAAGGACAGAAAAGAAAACATTAAAAGCTATAAAAAATACTTTGCCCCTTTTTATTTAATGAAAAGCTAAATAAAATTATACTGATGACCTTTTGCTGGACAGGAAGAATGTTTTATACTATTTTCAAATAAATTTTCAGAAAAAAAACCTGAACTTTCACATTTTTAAATATTTTATATGTAAAATCTGTACAACTCTGTCAACAAACCCAACACAAGGTATCTAAAAATCCAACTTGCAAGAATTGTTGGTATGCTTTTAATTGGCAGTAATTTCTTGAATGATATGTGCAATATACATGATGCATGTTATTTTATTCTGTCCAGGTGGCCTTTACCTACAGGGGTATATTGTGAGTGAACAGTCTCTGGGCTCCAAGAGATCTGTAATTGAACTCAAACCTCCATCTGAAGAATTTAAAACATTTTACTTATGTGCAGAGAATGTAAATGAAAACAAAAGGTAAACCAAACTTTTTCTTTTTTTTTCAGTTTTATTTGCCAGACTTTAGAAAAGTGGGAACTTAGTAGCTTGGGAAGATTTAGTGACAACTGTTCATCCTGTTTTCACTTGTTCCCCCAGATTTCCCGTTAACTGTAGCTTTAGTCAAACTGCAGTACAACATGCTGGCACATGAGTCATCTGTTCTGCTATTGTCAATGCTGGAACTACACAGCAAGGCTGGCTTACGAAGGTTCAGAAAGAAACCTGGATAAGGTGTCTTTCACAATGATGTGTGGCTGATTACACTAAACAGAAAAGCTATGGTACCTCTCATTAGAGATAATGGAAACTGTATCCTTCTCATTCCCAAGAATGATTTATTTCAAAAAATGACCATTAGACTTAAAAAAAGAAAATTGGGCTATGAAATCATATTCTGAAGGTGAATTCCCTCATTATAATCCAGCCAAATTCCACTGCTGTCAGTGGCAGTTCTTCTTGTCTAGTTACAGGATTTGGGTTTTAATTTAATGAAAAAAGGACAAAGCTTTTCAGTATATTGGAATTTGGTGTTAAGATATGTTGTTATAGTAAACTCCACCTCCTGCCTCTCTTCAATCCACTTACTATCAACACACATGGTAACACAGCTGTACAAACACCATTTATAAAAGGCATGTTTCAAAGAATATAAAAATGCATGCATAACACTTGGTCAGGGTCAGCTGTTGGTCTTCCATTTCTTCTAGGTGGATTACGGCTTTGAAAACTTCAATTAATAAATGGTTACCCCTACACCAAGCAATCCAAGATTTCATGAACAGACCACTGGAGGAGACAAGGATGTGAGAAGAAAGCTCATTTTTTCTCCTCAATTTCTGTTTTCCATTAAAAATTCTATGCTATATCTTATGATTCATCTCAAAAGATGCTCTAGAAGCAGCTATTCTTTAGCATTGCTATACATTCACAACTTTTGTAAGCATTAGTAAATAAATGTAAAGCAATGTTGCCTTCTTTGTGGCTAGCTTTATTTTGTGTTTCTACTTCAACTCAGACCATGCATAAAGTCTACTTTACAGCATTGAACTGACATTGACATTTATGTGATGCACACAAAAGAGAAAGTACTCTATTTCAACATGTGTCTTGTACTTACTCATGTTTTATATCTGTACCCCTTTTTTTGCAAATGTACCCTTTGCAAAGACTTCTGCTTTTCCATCCAAAGTTTCATATGTGGGTTTGCCTTTAAGAAATGGTGTGGGCTTTAAGGTTGGGACAGGCTGGGCTGACTTGAAAGGCTAGCAGCTACATACTATTACAACACACCCTGGGGGGAATGGAATAAATTGGTATGATTTGGATGAATACTTTTGTTCTTGTATGTTCTATCTTAAACATAAACTCTGATTTTGAAGTGGTTTTGATTTGGCCATCTGCCATCACAGCGCAGTTGTGGAGAGAAATAAATTCAAGAATCGAAGAGTCTGTTTCCTCCAAAGTTTGCAGTAAGAGACAGCACCATAAATCTTCATCAGGAATATCAGGGTTAGACATCTGTGGTTATTACAGCTGGTCATATACATAGTGCTTGATATTATTCTCTAACATTAAAATAATTCTTCCCAAGAATAAATCTGGGTATTCTATTTCCAAGCTTCCCAAAATACTAATTCAAGTAAAACAACAGAGGTTACTTCCATTTATTTATTGATGCTAACTAAACATCTCATCGTAAAAAATTTACAATTTAATGCTGCAGCAAAATACAGAGAGGAAAAGAATGTTCACCCAACACAGACAAAAAAATTTCCAGTTTGTGAGATTTTATTATAATGCCTTGTGGCACTTGGTCTTCTTATCACGGTCCTTAGACCTTGAGATAATTTGAACACACCAGAACCTGAACTACTTATTTATTCTTACTAGTAGCCTGGAAAATATTGTGCAGTGCCGTAAAAAAATAAAAACAAGTGGCACTCCCACAACCACCACAAATGTATTTTTTAGGAGACTGATTCATTAACGTTAGATGCATGAAGCAATATTACTTCAAAGAAAGGTGTTTAAACAATCCAAATGGTTTGCTACAGTGATTTGAATGATTTAATTAAAAATTAATAATTGTTAAACAGTGCAATCAATCTTCTGAAAACAGGCACCCAACCGCAAATATGTTAACATGCTTGCTTTGTATTTGAAAACAAGCAGTCATCACAGTCCTATTCTACATTTACTGCTAGTATTTCAAAATTTCCGTGTTCAGACATGAAATTCACATTTCTGCTACAACTCTGAGAACACATAACAAAGTACATATAAATTACTTCTTTTTCTTACTCTTTTCCACATTGGAGGAAATAACCTATATGGGTCAAGTACAAATGTCTTAAGACTAATAATATTTCCTAATGAACAGTTAGCCAATTCAGAGTGACAGTTCAGAGCTAGGAAGCAGAAAAACAAACAATAAGTAAAACAAATGGAAACAAAATGAAACACAACAAATATTCTTCCTATTTTAGAAGAAAAAAAAAAAAACACAACAAAACTCCAAACCCAAATATTTAAATGAGCAGGGTGGGGTCCATGAGAGGATTGGAGACCCCATGGGAGCCAGTTGTTCCTTCAATTGTTAATAGCTTACTCAGCACCTTTAACAAGGGCCACTTGCAACCATCTTCAGAGTCACATGATCACCAAATAGGTTGCTTTAATAAACCTTTGAAAACATATATGACAATATACATGGCAGAAAGCACTGACAGGAAAAGATTCAGTAACCTCAACAGCAAGGTACAAAAAGAAATGAGCTGTTCAATGTGAGTAAAATTTAGAGGATAGGGTCTTTTCTCTTATTGTCTCACTAAATTTTTATCATTATAAAGTGCTTTACAAACTAAAGTGATTTTCCCCTATGATTGCAATAATTTCCAAAGTATATTAGTCTTACAGTAGCAACTTGTGCTTTATTCAATGTTGTAAGCAATACATATGAAAACGTAAAAATATACATACTTCTTCCCATTTGTTGCAAGTAAAAAACGTATCAAAAATGCCTCAAGTGTACACCTGTACAAAATAGAATGAAATCTTATTTCTGTTGTAAAACTATGTATTTATACAGCAGACTTCGTGGGGATCTTTGCTTAACTGGGTAATATATCAGCAGAGTTTATTGAAATCTTCTGTTTGATGGACTTGATGATTTGTCTCTCTCTTCTATGATTTTATACTTCCAAAATCAAATAAAATACTAAGGTGTAGTAAACCTACTGTTTCTCAAATGACCATAAACATTGACAAATTATGAAAAATTTAACATAATTACATTTTTCAGAAATGTACAGTACAGAAATGTAAGGTTTTTTAAAAGAAATACCAGGCTTTGGAATTATCTAGTTTTTAACCCAGAAAAATTGAGGATGAGCCAAAGGCAAGCTTGCTGCATTTCTCTGAGCAAAGGCTGGTTCCTTTCGATACATCTGGGAAGAGATCAGAGTAGCCTATGGGCTGTTCTCATTTCCCTGCGAAGTAGCCATTGTTGCCAAGGATGTAGGCTGTCATTTTCATAACACAGTTCATCTCCCTGTTATTAACAGCACCGAAATCACTTTGAAAACTATACTGAGGTTTTTCCTCTGTATGTATCAATAGCATGAAAATTGTCAGCAGAGGAATTAGCAAGATGTCAGTCCTAGTTACCATAGCTGATTTTACTGTTATTCTTAACAGATATTCACACCACTTCTTGGACAATACTTCTAGTATGAGATATAGTTCACTTAGCTTGGCATACATATGACTAGAGGACAAATGTTAGTCTTGGTCACAAAATCAGCCATGACTTTTATAAAAAAAAAAATCAAAGCAGTATTGTTAACTCTACATCCTTTCCATAACACAGCCAGATGGTATTTCTTACAATGAAGCACTAATGCGTCTCCTCTCTCTAGCGAATGGCTGTTTCTTTAGTCATGCAATAATGTCTCCTGAAGGTAGTAGAGAGAGTAAGAAAAAGATATCCACATTGCTCACTTTGCCCTTCACTAACTTGAACAGCTAATCTAAATACCTTTTATACTGGAGGAAATGTTATTACCCTGCACCAAGTGCAGTGAGAAGCAATGAAGCTGTTTTGGGTAATATTTTTGTTGAAGAAAGTGAAAAAACCTGGATCTGTTGGACAGGGAAAGGGTAAGACGCTGGATAAGGTGATTTAATAGAGAAAGTAAAGTTACTCAATAGGAAAAAAAAATGCTTGTCACTTATCCCAGGGCAAACTTGGCATCTATAATGTGAGTTAAATTTATTAGATTGCAGGTGTGGTTAAATGTGGAAGTAATTTCTAATTCTTTTAACAGGTAGGACTTTAGTTACACAAATAACCTTACAACATGCACTATTTCAGTACCATGCAGTTTATATTTACTTATTTGTGATCTTTAAACAGGAATGTTTTAAGGCCAAATAAATTTTAAAAAATGTCTTTCTTGACAAGGTAAGGTAAAGTCACAAGCAGAATTGCCACATCCATTCTCTTCCGGGGTAACTGCACCACAGCAAAAAGCACACAAGAATGCCAGCATCTTACTGAATAACTATTTTTCCTTTAGTTTTCTTAACATAACGTGTGCAGTCTGAGAGCTGAGATGTGGAATCCGCAGAATATTCCAAATGCAATCCCAGCAGTTAAATAGATGTTCTCTTTCTACTCTCTGTTTACAGATAAACATATGATTAGAAATTAGGGTCATGCCTATGGTGCTTAGCACTTTATAGAATCCTGTCTGCAACAGCAGTTTGCAACCAGTTAAATATATTTGTGACTTTGAGGTATAAAGCAAGAGCATGCCTTCTGGCTAGACTATAGAGCACACTTAATTAGGGGTGGAAACAAAAAGTTGTGGTTTAAAATGGTTTAGAACTGAGTCTGGATGCAAACAGTTTTCTCAATATCATTTAATCTGTAATTTATAAAAGGTATTTTAAGAAAACCTCACATTTAGTAATTTTTCAGTATAAGAGTTCTGAAATTTCTCAGACACATGACAGTTAACCTGTAACATATCTTAAAAATCACGTCTGTAACACTAAAAACATAAACAGAAGTGTTTGTTGGGTTTTTTTTAAATCAAATAATAATTAACAGAAACATTTCTGGGGATACCCAGAGCATCAATAGAAAATATATGAACTTATGAACTTAAAGAGAGTCAATATTAAATTTGTTAAACAAAGATGTCCAAGGACACACAAGTCTTGCATCACAACGTTGAAATCTGTTGCTGATGCATTCTATCTCCAGTTGCAGGAATAAACTCTAAAAACTGTGGCAGCTTACCTGTTTTTATCCCCAGGTACTTGTTGTCGTCCTTACTTGAGGAATGTTAAACATGTTAAAATGTCACATTTTATGAGCCAGAAGAATTATGCAATTATTCCTTATTTTCTCCAATGCAAAATCAGCTGGCGTAGTTTAAATCACTGCTGACAGCTTTACCTTTACCTTCACATGAAAAAATGTTGGGACAACAGTGAAAAAAATATGATCACAAGGAAAACTGTACCTCCATCCTGAGAAATGGAAGTCTTTCTTGGCCTTCCCATGGGACTAAGAAAGAAATATACTTTTTACCTGAAAGAACATAAAATAGAATACTACTTTTTCCAGTCTTCAAGTTACTTCAGCAATGTCAACAGAATGGTATTATCTTTATACTTAAAACACTTCAGATGGGAACTCAAGAAAGCAGATTGGAAATATTTCTGAAGAATCATGAAAAGAAAGCCCCCAGTAATTAGACACAAAGTAGATAAGATAATTAAAAAAAAAAAAAAGAAACAAAAAAAAACCCCGAAGATACATATTTTGCTGTGAAATGGAACAGAATTTTGAGTTAGCCAGAAAAGAAATAGTAGTCAGCCATGACATCTCCAAATCCAGATTTCTCCAAAGGCTGAGGGAGTTTAGAACTAAAACTTTTTTTAAAGTTGCCCTTCAGAATCTAACTTTTAGTCCCATTTTATCTTTTGTTGTAATTCCTTCAAAAGAAAACATGGAAGGCAAAACTGGGATAAGCTGCTTCATTGCTGTCTCATGTCAGCAAGGGACTGTCACAGCTGTGCAATCACTGTATTGCCAGTATCCCACCATGGCTCCTCTGTTTGCATTGAAGACTTCATATTTATTGCTGAATACACCTTCAATCAAGGTTTTCCTTTCACTGCCAGGAAAAAGGTAACTATATTGAAACCAGAACACTTCCAGTAGCAGGGTATGATATTCCACTGAGAAGAAATTCAGTCATGTACTTGAAGCATGATTTATTCAGATCATTTGCTGCACTCCAGATGGAGCTCATTTTCTGCCCTTTCAGCAGAAAATATATACAAGGTTCTGCAGAGGGAAAGTCACAGAAGGTCACCAAGGCATTTTCCACAAAGGTCTGAGATATTTAGCAGGAAACAATTTGAGGCCACAAAAACATTTTTGTGAAGTGCATAATTCCTTTTTTAGTATATTTCTGAAGGATAAAGTTGTTGGTGTTAGTTTTTCACCATCTTTCTCACAGACCCTGGAATCTCATTTACTGGAAGCTGAAAGTCATTTTAGTGCAAAATATTTTTGCATTTTCCAGAGTTAACCTTTCAAATACATCAAGGATGAGATACACATTAGCTGAATTCAAAATATTGCAGCACTGTAGGACAGAAATCTGACTGCCTAATATCCAGACTTTGCTGACACATGATCACTTATGCCCATCCCCTCTGTTGGCATTGTGCCCATGCACAAGATAAGACGCTAATTTTATCTGAGTGGAGGAGAAGTATTTCAGCATTATGTAGAATTTTACATCTCTTATTCAAGATGATCTTCTCAAGGGCAATTTATGCCAGCCAAGCCACATACTTCATAACAAAAAAAATGTCACGCTGACAGAGCCAGGAAATACTTTAATTTTTCTGGGAAAAAAATGTTGGTTTCATCACTTTGGGTAAGGTATCTTGTTAATGAAAATACACAGGAAAAAATCACCCAAAGTGATTTCTTAATACTCTGGGAGAGGTAGAGGTTTTGAAAATTCTATTTGGTGGTTTTTTTCATTGTTAAGTTATATATTAGGATGTCAGTTCTAGCAATATATAGTATCATACTTTTTTTATAATTTATAACTTAGCATTTCTTAATTTTACATTGCTGGGAACAACTGTTATCTAGCATAGACTGAAATGTCTTGTCTTCATTACAACAAACTGCAGCCACTGTGGTTTAGAAAAAAAGTTTGAAAACCTGTTTTAGAAGAAGATATATTTCAATTTAAAAATGGTAAGCCTTTTTACATTTAAAAAATAATAAAATATTTCAAGTATAAATAAATTTCTACATTTCTAAATGAAAATTATGTGAAACAAACATTTGGAAGAAGGATATTCTGCAAGAAATTCTGAATACTTGCCCTTGTCCCATCTAGAAATGCAAAACTAAATTTCTTTCTTTAAAAGCTAACCTCAAAAGATAAAATGCAAAACCTGATAAACCTCTATAATTCCACAGGTTCAGAATAGCTGCTGAACTTGTAACTGCCCTCAAGACTTCAGCAGGTGTACTATGCAGATTCAACAAATTCAGTTCACTACTTTGATCTTCATTTTTACAAATAAAATTTTTCCTGACACAGGACAACAACTGTTCACTGCTCTCCAGCTGACACAGCAATGGGTATTCTAAAATAATATGATGACAAATAATTCAACTCAGACCCAATATTAACCAGTTACTTTACTATTTGTCAGCTGCCATGGGACCATTCTTACAATTAAGATGTTTTTCTCCACACAGGGAGAAATAAGAAAATTAGCTGTCGGGAAGAAGGATATTTTCCCAGGTCATTAAAGAGTCCACAGGCAACTACTTCCCCCAGGTTGCACCTCCCTGTCAATGAAGCATGATTCCCCTTTCTGTACACCTGGATTCCTTTTGCAGAAAGACCAGTGGATGCACTGCACTGGCATCCTCTTCCTCAGGCTCCTTACCAGACTAGAAGGCCAGATGCATCAATATACCACACAAGGAAAACAGCGTGCTATGACTGTTCTGGACTCTCTGCTGACTCGGGGGCTTTGAGCAACATGATCTAGTTAAAGACGTTGCTTAAAGATGACATTTAAAGGTCCCTACAAACCCAAACTGTTCTATGATTCTATGACATGAAACAAATTAATTATTTTCAGTGGGAACACATTATAACCACTGAGGCTTTGGCCATTTTGGTCTAGGACCCATACTGTGCCAGAGGCCAGGTCTCTGATGTTGCTATACAACTGCATTTTACACTGAAATTGTTATTATTTGCCAGCAATCAGCAAGCACAGCTAATGACTTTCCTATGAGAAAATTCAGCATCACGCATATATTGGTCAAATCACACAGAGCAAAAAGACCATTTGCTGGTTGCCTGGTGAACTGGGCACTGAAAAAATGCTCATAAAACAGGAAAATCTTAATTAAGTAAATGTCCTGAAATTGCTTCTCCAAATAAGCTGCTGCAAAGATGCTTTTGAACACAAATGGAACCACTAATTGGAGATGAAGTAGTATGTTCATGAATTGAAAAGCATGGATCTGGAAGGGTATGTCTAAGTGCGTATCTATAGCACACAAGGGAGTAGGCAGCAGAGCTAGTAATAACTCACCACTGGAATTAGCAGTGCAGCCAATGCAAGGTCCTATGACTGCTGGAAGCAAGGTCCAGCATGTCTCTGGACAGCACCATGTGAAAGAGCCAGCACACCAATTTGTACTTCGTGCTTCTGTGTAGGATAGAGATACCACAAGTTGTTGTTCACAGACAAATCTGAAAAACAATCTAGATTTTGCCAATGGAACAGACCTCACTCCAAGGAAATAGCAAAGCAATCTGACGAGGGAAAGGATCGAAGCAGTAAGAGCCACCAGAAAACAAGTTTTCAATCTCAGTCTGCAAGAACCCAAGAAGCAGCCCCAGCCAAAACTACATTCATTATAATCCACTGTCAAGCAGACAGCATGAAAGCTGGAATTAAAAATACCCTGGCTAAAAACTATAGTGCAAAGGTAGAAAAAAAAAATTAAAAGAAAAAACCAACTACTAATGAAATAAAGAGCAGCCAGTACACACAGTGACTGCGGATACACAAGCATCCAACGAGAAAGGAGGATTGATTCTCACAGTATTGTTATAGCAGGGGTGGGAAAATCTGCCCTAGTTTAACTTTAGATATTACCAGACACACGACAAACTGGCATCTATCTCTGCACAGGTTGGAAATCAGAACAAATACCCATAATCCCTGCAAAACCGAATCCCAGCCTGCTACACCTTCATGATTGTAAATACCTGGGCTAGCAAAACAAAAGTTTACATATTTATTCAACAGTCACTCTTTCCATGCATTCAGAGTGCATTCACTGCTGCAAAGGCTGCTTATTTGCTGGTATCCTGTTAGATCATTCTGTCACTGACAATTTTATCTGGATTCCAAGACAAACACAGTATAATCCCAACAGTATCAAGTAGTAATGACAGAGTGGAGAAATATGGCCAGATGCTTTTAAAAATCATTCTAGGGGCCACCTGTGGGAAGAAACATAGGCTGTAAATATGACAGGAAAGTGAAAGGAAACAGTCGCTTTGAGCTGATGGCAATGGCTGGATGGGTAGGAGCTCCACCCAAAACAGGGTAATGCAAGGAAGGTAATCCCACAGAATACATTCAATGTGAAAAAAGAATGAGAACAGTCACGTGTCTCTGTCAAGCAGAAAAATAATTCAGATCAAGGATCTTGATTTGAATCAAGGATCCTCACCGAGTAGACAAAGTGGAGTCAGGAAGAGGTTCTCTCCTCCTCACAGAAGCACAAACAAATACGCAGGAGTGCCAGAAGAGTCATTGCATGAAGAATCCTTACAGCGAATTTTACAAGGATGGGATGTCATGGACTCTGGCTGGGGTTGATGAGCAGCCTGCTTGTGGTGAGAATCTGATGGAGCATAGCTGCATGCTGACTCAGCATCCCAGAGCACAGGAGCCATTATCCACTGCAAATGACTGAGGTTACACAGCTATTTTATCAGAGGAAGAGTGACTCATTGTTTCTGCTGTTAAGAAACATTCAGTTCTATCCAGTTAGATAAGCTGGTGCTGTCAAGGTTGCTGGGAACCACCAGTGCTGCTGGAGCATCAGCTCAGCCCCTGAAAGCTCTCTGATGCAATCCTCTGCTGGCAAAAGTGCTACACATCAAACAACAAACATCAGACCATAAAACCAAACCTTGACAACTGCTGAGCAGACTTCATGCAAAGCTGAGGAGAGCTAACTTCCTTATATTTAATACACATTGGTTCCTGCCGGACCTCAGTGAGATCCCAAAAGCTGTTAAGCATATAGTCAAACCCCAGGTCATAAAAGGACCTCAACAATTGACAGGGATAGCCAAGTATCTTCCTAGACTCTGTGCACTCCTACAGAAAACCTTGACAGAGTTCATCTTCCAAAGACACAGACTGGGCTTCACCAAGCACTTGAAAAAATTAAGAAAGCTGATGCTGTCCCAAAGTCTTTACAAACCTGAACAGTTAGACCTGTTGTTAGAAACAGTTATGGTAAATTCAAGAAGGAGGACATGGCCAGCAGCATACACCTTTGGCAGGGAAAGGCTTAGGCCAAGAGGAAGATAGTGGCTGAATTCTTGGGACTGAAGGACAACATTAGCTCATCTTTGAATAAGAACTGCACAGGAAGCCATTAAAAAGCATTTTGAAAAATCCACAGAATATTATGTATCAGCATGTACAGCACTAGGGAGAAAATTCACTGATGGCAGCAAGTGCATGAATCTCATTTATTCTCTATTGTGCAAAATGAGATTAAGATTTTCACAACTGTAGATTAGAAAAACTTCCCATTCCTATGCAAGCTGCCAGGCAAAACAACAAAATACCCAACAAGTCAGGGTTCCAAGGCAGCAAATAGTCCACACTTGGCCACATAACAATGAAAAAAAAAATCCTTAAAATTATTGTGTAGTACCAAAAAATTAAGACTTCAATAAAGGCAATATTTTGTGTGAAGGGGAACAAGACATTCTCCTGGTACACTATGAGCAGACATCTCAAGATGTGTGTGCTTCCCATCAGGATGTTGAATCCTGCTTACAGTAAGCAAGGGACTATATCTGCTAACTAAATCTGAAAGACCAGCTGAGAGCACTTATCTGTAGAGTGTAAGGAATGTATGGACATGGGTATTAGAAAGACTGCAATAACAGAGGACAGAGCATTTCGTTCAACCCAAACCAAATTTCAGGGATAGTCAATAGTAAAAATGTTACTTTTTCATCTTTCAAGCAGAGCATAGAATCTACTTGTTATTCTCACACGGAGAATCTAGTATGAAAGATATAGTTGTATTGTGGTAACATCATAAGACAACAAGAAAAAGAGAGAAAATGAAAATTAGTGTGTTTATATCACAGACGTTATCTCCTCACATTGCCCAGCAAAAAAATTTCTAAGATAAAACTAAAATTAACCTACCAGTTAACTAAAATACCTTCCTATCAGTGCTGTCCAAGTCTCAAAAAGGCCTTATTGTCAATGACCTGGAAGATGATAAGTAGTAAATGTTAGTTGCTCCTGAAGATAATTATGAGAAAAAGAAAGATTTCATACATTTGACAATCTGAATGTCCTGCACTTTGAGAAAAAAATGGGAAAATCTCGAAGTGCAGTGCTGAATTTCTGAGGTGATAATTGATTGCTAGAAACAGTTAGAAGGAAGGTCTACTCTTGAAGGCATTTAAAAACATATTCTGACATACAGATAACAACACTGTACCGCTGAATAGCAGCTGTATATCCTTTGTTAGAGGATGCTATGCAGCTTTGGTAGGAAACTTACTTTGATACCAAGTTTGGACATGAAATTTCAGCACTTGTTACTAGTTATGGACATCTGTCAGGAGCACAGCTTCAGTTTCAGAGACTTCAGCTCAGAGGTAAAGTATGAAACGTAGAATTTAAAAAGTCATGTTTCCATATTTTTTTAACCTTTCTCCCTTTTCATTTCTCATTTTTCTGGTGGTAGGATGAAGCAGGTGTTGTATAATAGGTGAACTTCTGTGCAGAACAACATTATTTTCAGGTTCATGTAGTGATGACATAATGTATTTTTTTATTTTATCTGCCAGAGTCTTGAGCTGTGAAGGTATTTTTAATTATATATTATTATGTGGATCATAATAGTAACCACAATATGCTAATTATTTTCCACCAGTATAATAGCCTGTAATTGCTACTCAGAGTTGCCTTCACAGAGGTAAACTGACTGTCATCCAGGAAGAATAGCCAGGTAACAGCTTTGAAGAAGCAGTGATTTCTCAGCTCAGGTGGTAAAATCCATCTAAATATGCAAAAGGCACGATAGGTCTACACCACACAGACCCTCAAGGCTGTTCCAGACAAGCTAGCTCAGATACCCAGAGCAGCATAGCCAGGCTAGTGCAATGGTGTGGTTGGGCTACCACATGACAAGCTTGCTCAGGTGTATCTATAGTGGTGAGTTGCACATGCAGGCTTTGCACCAAGTCTGCTGGTGCAAGGCTGAGCTGAGGTCCCAGCTTAATGGTCTGGGACCTGCAAGTCTTTGGCAATATAAAATGAAAGTTTGCAAAACCTATTTTCCCTGTGAAGTGGGTTATAGCCCACTATAAACAGACACAAAACGCGTTTCTTGTTAATAGAAAGAAAGGTGGTCTCCTTTAAAACAGGTTTGGGAAGCTGCATCTAGAAATTTAAAAAATTAGATTCTTTTATAAGAAAAATTGGACATAGCACAGTTAGTAAATGTGTTATGGAGCATTGCAGTGGCACCTGGCAGATGGTAAAAAGAAAACCTGTTAGTAAAAACAAATTGTTCAGTAATTGAGGCACATTAGCATAAGGCCAGTGGGAAAAAGCAAGAGGGAGAGTTGCTTGAGCTGTAGACATTAATGCAATATAAGTAAAACTCTCCCATTATTCATCTCACAGGAGGAAGGAGAGATGAAAACCAACAGGAAGTAAGTGTAAGTAAATGTAGAATTTCATCCTGGATATATAAAGCTATCTCATCACATTCATCATGACATTATGGAGCACCTGCATACAAGGAAAGAATAAGTGAAATGAGTAAATGGTATAAAATCTTGGAAGAACTGATAAGGACATAACCTGACACATTTGTAACCAAGCTTGTTTATATTTGCAGATAAAAGTAAACTGCTATCAAAAACAACTTTATTTCACAGTGTCTTGCATGTTGTCCTGCTTGAGGTTTGACTAAGGCTTTTTAAAACATTCATAATCAACATTATACATGGACATGTGCACAGACACTCTGGAAGGATTATACTGCTGTCACTACCTTTAGTTTTACCCTTATTCAGGTCACCCTAGACCCTGTGGGACTGCACTGGTTTTTACTGTCTAGTAGCTCAGACATGATTTTCTCTGGAGATAGCTACCCAAAAAGAGCCTTTTGACAGAATGGAAACTCTCTACCAAGAAACCCCCAAGGGAACAGTTTGAACACCTCTGTACCAGCTGCTGAGAGGACAAAAATGTATAATAATAAAACACCAGACCTCTCCTAATTGAAAGCGTGAATTTGTTTGGTTTCAGTTTATTTGCTCATTTGTTTGCTTAGAGTGCCAAACTGGCATTCTTACAAAAGCAGTGACCTCAGAAATTTCAGTCCAGAGATGTGCAGCTTGATAGAGGGAATTGCACAGGGAGAACTTTTCTTCTCCTGCCTCTTTGCAGCTTCAGTCTAACTGCTGTATCATTGTAAGAACAAAGGCTCAGCAGAAATATCCATATATATCCACAGTGTGCAGCTGCTTGCCCCTAACATCTTGTAAATGGCACTGCAATGAAAAATAAAGCTCTCACATTGTAGGAGGTAAGATTGCAATGTAAAATAAGGAGGGTATTGGGGTTGGTCACTGAAAGAGTATTCAGCGGTGACAAGTGATGTAGCGTAATTAGTGAAGATCAGAGGAAAAGAAATTTCAAAGCATTTTACATCAGGAACGACCTGCTGGAAATGCTGCAACTTTTTATACATGCTAGTGCTCACCTCGCCAAATCATAAAAGATGTCCTAGAATGCTAAAGGGCCTCTCAGACTGCACTTACTGTCTGACAGGAAGAGTAATTTCTTTCCTAAACTGATTTATTGCTGTTATTCATGACCAACAGAATTTATTATAATTTAAGCATTTATTTAAGTTTTGAAAGCTTTGAAAAATCTTTCATGCTAAGTAAATTTAGAAAGGGAAGACACAGTGTGCCTTTACTTATCAACTGTAAAACAATTTTACTAAAAGCCCATGCGTCCAGAGGTATTTTTCTCAGGGTAACTATTCACAGTAGTGGTATCATGCTATTCAGCAAAATCACACCTTTTGTCTGCACTGGCATCTGGAGTAGTTTTTTGTTTTAACTGTGCAGAGACCCACTACTTTTGCTGGTTCTTTCCCCTCCACATGACTTTTCTTCCTGTTACTTACTCTTTCTCCTGCTAGGGAAATTTAGGAAGCATGAAGCACTAAATCACACCTTAAAATCATTTATTCCTGCACAAATAAAAGTACTCATGAGCATCTCCACAGGATATTTTTCTGGAGATTCTAACCAGCAGTCATTTAACATTTTTCTCTTAAGCATGCAGGAAAAGGATTCACCTCAGAGGTGAAAAAACTTTCAACTCAAATGTGGGGCATGTACAACGAATGCCAGAGAGCAAGAAGTTCATGAAAATGCTTGTGCATTAGTAATGTAAATGCATTCAGACTGTAGGACAGGAACAAATAACTTCATACAGCAAAAGCAGCTAAACTCAGCTACATGCTACAAACTAGAAGCATGACGGTTTCCACAAATGGAACAGTTCTAGGGTGACAGTCTCAAAGGGACTATATACTGTCTGAACACATACTGTGTACACAGAACCTCACACACAGTTTTGAGAGTGAAATCCAAACATAGGCTTTATCACCATTAAGGCAAACAATGGCATGCCAGCTTCAAAGAATATGAGGGATTTGCTAGGGATTATGCAAAGAAGTGAAGGTATCTTACAGATGCAGCAAGAAGTCTTTCAACAACTCAGCTGCAAGTTTTCAGCCTTCTGGCTCCAGCAGCACCTCCGCCACCTCTGCCTTTGGTGTCCCAGTATGGGAACAACAAACTTCTCTGTGCCTGTGAGCTGAAAGAGCAAGCAAGAAAGTGTGAGGAGAAAGCAATCATTAGTGGACTTTAAGTAACAACTTCATTAGAGCTAGGCTTAGGTCAATACATTCCTCTCTGATCTTTTTTTATTCAAATAGCTACTGGTGACAATGAAAGGAATCCTGTAAATATGTGTGTGGCAGCTGTTGTGTTGGCCAACTGACTGAACTGTCAGAATTAAAAGCATGAAATATTGACTGAAGTTGTAATAGCTTTGTATTCTTGGTGGATTAAGGGCAGAAAAGACACCATGACACTGGCACAGCCTTCATATGCAACATGCATGTGATCCACATGCATATGATCCACAAACCCAGATTAATGTGTTTTCTGTGACAGAGGTTGCCTCAGCATACAACAAAGATCAAATAGAAAAGGGAGAGGACAGACAGCCACACAAACCAAGGAAATGAGATTACAGGTGAGGCAAATAAACCAGAACAACTCCTTGGAGGAAATTAATTTTAAAGGTTTCAGTGATGATTAGGACACATGGCAGATACAGGGCAAAGGGACTGTGTAAGGGAAAGTACCAGCTAGATACTATAAGGAGACAAGGATAGGCAAGAAAATGGAAGGAGCATCAGGAACAGAAATAGGCCAGGGAAGAGAAGCAAAACCAAAGTTAATGGAGAATTTGTGAAATTCAGGGAAACACTGTACAAGTGAAGTACAATGCCAGTGAAGACAACCAGGTGGTGGGGTAGGCCAAACTGCAGAATGTAAGTCCTTTAGCAAAGCTGTTGCTTCATGTGGACTGAGGGAGCAAGGCTGACAGGAATGCAAATTGACAAAATAACATATTATATCTACTGTATGCACAGTGAAGACATCCTTAAATGTTTCAGGCAGTGATGGGCGAGGGGAATATTCCATTTTGATAGATTCTCCTTGCTTAAGATACACTGTCATCTTTGTGTAATTCTGGATACCACTAAAACCTGAAGAAACTGGTAACCTAGAAAGTCTTTTCAAACTTTCTGCTGTACAGCAACTCTGGGTAGATAGCCATTAAAACTGCAACTTATTTAAGTTAAATAGATTAGCTCACTTAAATAGTGTCTCACAGAATAAATGTTTGAATTCTTATTTTGTCTTCTAAATGACCTTGGAGTGTCAGTGTGAATACATGAAGATGACAGCAGGCTACATGCTGCAGAATGAACAATTTGTTGCAGCAAGCCATCGTCAACAAGCCTGGTAAAAGCGTAAGACCTATTCTACAGAAGAGCATTATTCCCAGTCATTCATATCTTTAAATCATGTCTGTGTACTCTCTTTGTTTGCCTTCATTGCCAGTAGGGATCATCAAGAAATGCTTAACTGTGATACCTCAGATCTACAGATTATCTCTAGTGCTACCTCATTCCCTTGAGGTCTCGCTTCTCCTGTGTGTTTGTGTTGTGTCTCTCTCTCCTTGAGGATGAAACACAAGATTAATTCTTTTTCAACAAGTAAACAGAAAGGGGTGTGAAATGTTAAAGGGTTTCTACAGCTGTCATGTCACCAGAAAGATTTTCTTGCTCTCTGTATACTTTTATACTAAATGCATTTCACCAAAGAGCCAATGCGGTTGCTATACTTATTCCTATACCTAAATACATATATAGGTATCTACCTACACAGATGCCTATTCTTAAAAGCAGCAAAGAACAGTAGATCTGAGCTTCACCTTGGAGCCAAAAACAAGCTAGTGAAATTCAACAAGAAAGCTATGCTATGCACTCTAGTGATAGGCAACATTTCACTTTCCATCTTGTAACAAGAAAAACTAGACCACAATCAGGGAACACTCCTTAGTCAACCTTCTTCAATAGAAATCAGCATTAAAATCCCAAACGTCAAATTACAGAGACTGATGGTGTCCTGCACGGGTAACATCAGAGGCAGGAGAAGGTGAATGTAAAACTAGGCCAAAACCATCTATCATTCATGTATAATTCAAAATGCAGACGGTGATCCTTAGCTACTGAAAGTTTCTTGGGCTTCGTGATCCATGCAACTGACCTTGTACTACAGGGATACACTGTGCCTGTATGCTTTCCAGCAGAAATCTTGAGTGCAGTTTCCACTTACCAGTCTGGTAGCCACAGAAGAGAATGATGGGAAACACTGAAAAAAAATCTCTTTAATTACAGCCTAAACATGCAAGGCAATAAGCCTCTTCAACAGTGTGTTGAAATCATCCCTGTTTTCCATGCCCTTTTCAAAGGTCACCCTCCTTTCCTGCAAATATAATGAGTTATAACCAGTTTAGCTGAAGTGTCTCACTTTAGGTATGCATTTATAGCCACTAGCAGAGATATGAGGGACTAGAGGTTTTCCCCGTGAACATTCTTCTAATAGAAAATCCAAAATTTCCTTTCCACTGAAGCGAGGAGTAATATGATCTAGTTCAAGGCACGTATACATGACCCAGAAATACGTTAAAGATTTTAATGGTCTTCAAATCAGACACAATATACCCTTATACTGACATAATTTTAATACATCCTGATTAAAAGTTTCAGACAGAATTTTCTTTCCAACTTTTCCTTCCTTCCTATGCACACATCATTTAAAGTAGTTTATCTTAATTATTTTCACTTTTTTTTTTTTTTTTTAAATGGGTGAGGCACACTGCACAGAAGGAACCAAAATTAAGTCTGGGAGAAACTAAACACCTCTTGTTTCAAAAAAGATCTTCGATTCACATAGCTCCTTATCACACCAAAACACATTTGTGCAACAGCATCATCTGTGATAACAGCAGAGGCCTGGAAAGAGTAGTGTTTGTTCATTAACAGTTCCTGCAGAACCACAGGAGGACAATATAAAACAGATTGTTTTTTTCTGGTATCGATTGATGGCCAATACTTTTCTTATATTCACATTCTTACCAAACAAGCAATGGCTATTTTAAAGATATCTATGGCAGACACTTAAAGCCAGGTTTTCACGAGTGCTGAATACCCACCCCAGCAGGAAGCAAGAGGTCCTGCAGGCACTTGGCTTCTCTAAAAATCAGAGCTATACATTTCAGTAGATTTTCTCAGTGTGCTATTATGACAAGCTAAAGTAGGTCACAACTTCTACCTGCACTGTCAGTGACCTATTATTATGTGTTATTTTCAGTCTTGGCATAACATATTTGTTTTCAAAAAAGCTGAATTTATTGCAGTTAACATAGAGAACATATATGCACAGTATATTTACGTATCTATTGAATATATACACAAAATCATGAAAAAGAACCATAAATGTTAGCAATCCTTGCTGCAGTATAAATAAACCTCTTGAAAAGCTTGCCTATCATACACCCAAAGCTTTATTTGTTCTCAGGGAATATAGGAAACTTATAATGAATTAAGCACAGATCCTGAGCAAAGATAAACTGGCCTTTTTCAAAATATAGTGCTTGAGATATGCTGACTGAGACATGACTGAGATATGCTACTGTTAGTCAGTGTAGCCTGTTTGCAGAGCACTTGCAGCTGTGAAATCTTGCTCTGTATGGAGACATACCAGTAAAAATATCATTAACAAATTCATTCAAATGCTGCCTCACTCATGACTGAGGGATATTAAAATGCATTGTGAGTTTCTCACCAACATTGCCAAGCCTTAGTGCACTAGATGGGTATCAGCTGCTTGTGCAGACAATAAGCAGTAGAATTGAAGCAAAGACTCTGAAGGTGGAACAAGATGTTAAATTCAATGGTAAATCTTCCTTCCATTTTTGACCAACAGAGAAAAGACTTCAGTTGTGAAGACCACAATTCTGCACCTAATAGCACCTGTCATGTACTTTGAGGCCAGAGTTATGTACTGTAGGGCAGATAAAAGCCTTCCATTCCTCTCTGCAGAGCTCCTATTTTGTGCTTTTTCTGCTTATTGTTATGATTAAAGGAGGAAAAAACCTGGTACGTGCCAGAGCATATGTTGGTGTAAAATCTATCTAATTAATTGCTTGAATAGCCGTAGGTAGAGTTGATGAGCACTAGCAGAATAGATAGGAATTAAATCCAGGGCTGAAGGGATTATGTTCTGAGGAAATCAATCTTTCGTATAGATTTATCTTTAGACTTTGCAGCTATTATTTGTGGAATGCATTTAAAATAGATCATTCACAATGTGTTTACATTTAATTATCAAACACTTCATGAAAACATTCCACTCAGGAAACTGGACAAGTGTCATTTCCAGGCAGGTTACTGTTGTGTGTTAAACCCAGATAGACAGTGACCTTTACCAAATCCTTCACTATTGCTTGCTATTCTGAGATCAAAGTGAAGTGAAATCAGGTTTTCACAAATGTTCTTTTCTTCATGGCTGCTATTGATGGTGGTCATGGAATGATGCATGAAAAGACAGCCTGAACAATCCTGACCCCAAAGAACTAGACTCTCCAGAATAAGAGCAGCATCAACTTTCTGGAAGATGGGTGGTGAAGAAAGAGGTTATTGTAGCATGCTGCTAGCCCACCCTAGTAACAAATTAACTAATTTCTGCTCAGCTGTACTGGTCAGCAAGTGAGGAATGGAGGCCAGATATTTTGCCAAAACACTGACTGCAGAGGTGACGGTATGCCTGGCAACACACAAAGAAAAATGAAGACAATTCTGCTACCCCTTTACTTTGGAAACACAGAGTGCTAGAGCATAGTTAACACAAAGGCTGCGTAGCCATGTAAGAGTTTTACCCAGAGGTGTCACCTTTTTCTGATGAATGGTGTTTTTCTTCCAAGTCCTTTATCTCACTGGTCTGAACACATTCTGTTACATGCAAATTAAGCAAAATCTTTTGTGATCTTAATATTAATCTTTTAGAAATTCACTTTTCAGAACAGAAAATCTTTGCCATGTCCCAATTCTTGTGTCTTACATCTGTCTCTGATGATTTATGAATTTTCCATTAAAATTGGCAACCAACGATCTTATGCTATGTTCTGAAATAGGAGAATACCACAATTATTTTAGTAAACACTCTGTGTTGAGACATTTTTAAGTATCATGGAGAATATTTTAAAATAAAAATCACCACTGCTATACTCAGTTCTCTAGAGAGGCCATATCTGCAAATAAGTTCTCAGCTACAAAAATGGAAGAAACTTTACAAATGTCTGCAGTTAACTGTTTGTTACAACTAGATTTAGGATAAATTCTGCAGTGAAACAATGTATATAAAACTGTTAGAGCTAAATGGACAATAATTTATTATTTAATGGCAAGTCTCCACACACTAACAACAAGAGTAACAGGCAAATAAAGAACTCTAAAGTGCCAAGGAACATAGCAGAAAAGGAAAGCATCCAGAGAAAGAGAAAGATATCAACTCCCAGGAAAGAGATATCTCTTCCTTCATTTGCATTTTAATTCTAAGTGTTCAATATAGGGAAGAATGCCAGTTTAACCCAGATTCCTTATTCCTCTTAAAAACAACAACAACAACAACAACAAATCAAGAAGGTGGATAGAGATGTACGAAGAAGAAAAGACTTCCTTAAGAAAAGAACTCCCTGGACTGTTGAGAGCTAAATTGAGAGTCCTGCAGGCTAGCTGAATCAACTGAGTAACTGAGGTTTATTTTTTTTCTTAAATTATGATTTATATTTCAGTTCTGTAAATCAAGAATTTAACCCTTCTTGCTTTTTGTCAGAAGAAAATTGTTGACATCTTAAGCTATATATTTAGAGTAGATTTAAGGCACTCCAAGGGGCACAAACACAATTTTTAAAAGAGAATAGCTTCTGTTACAGAAAAACATTGTGAGGAAGAGAGGACAACTCCAGTTAAAGACCACCATAGGTAGCACTTTACTGAAGGTTTAATACAATTTCTTGTCATCATACATTTAGAGGCTCTTGGACACATCCTCAAAACTATGAAAAAGGGAACTTACCCAAATGGAAAGAATGAATTACTTAATTTCTTCAAAAGCATCAAAAAGATCAGTTTTCTTTTGATATTATTGTTTATAAACGTAATAGATATTTAAACATCTCCTGATCATATACTTCTTTTTTAAAACATCAAATTTTAGCCATAAGTCTCCAAACACATATACCATAAGGATTCTTCAGAGAGTATCTCTGAATTTTGCACCACAGAAATTTCAAATTACATGCCATATCTATGTTGTAAAAGTTAGGGTACAAAACAAGGTAACTCTGAGCTTATTTTACTTATGCTCTCTTTAGGAGAATGAATACTATAACTTGTCCATACAACATCAAACCCCAACTTTTTAATACACATTAAGAACCCAATAAGTGGCAAACCTCCAGAAGCCTTTGCATGTAGGGAATTGGTATTTTCAATATTGTCAGTATGGGGCCAGAAGCAGTTCAGCAGTTGCACCAATTACCTGGAGGCAAAAAAAATACAACATGTCTAGATAATACATAAACTGGCAGAGTTATATGTACCCATGTACCAAACAACAGAACTTCAGTTGAGTCAAATCTAGGACAAGCCAGAATGGTGACAACACCACCAGGATCACAGTGAACAAGAAACTGCACATATACTCTCAAGTGTAAAACTGACACTAGGAAAAAAAAAAAAAAAAAGTTGTGTAGTACACAGTTGGGTAGCACAAAGGAAGGAACACAAGGCTTTTCCATTTTTATAGTGCTTTGTTGAGATCAACAGCCAAATAATGCATTCAAACCTTGCTACACTTCTTAAGTTGAAATATCACAAATTGAAAAGGCTGCAAAAATTGATGTAGTACTTGGAAAAGTGACCTAATTGTAACAGAGTTCACTTCATCAAAAAAAATTATTATGAAAACTTACTGAAGAAGTATTTGCTTTTAAATATCTGGCCTGGAGAATGGGGTGAACAGCGGGAGGTCCCCAGCCTATGGGGATCCAGTTTGTTGGAGATAATGAATTCTCTGTAGTCAAATGCCATGCTGGTGGCAACATAGTCCAGAAGAACTTTGTAAAGCTAAGTGTGGTGACAGAAGAGCTTCAGCAAAGATAAATTTAAGATGATGCCTATAGGGAAAAATAACATAGATCTTGCCTGCAAGATGCTGAACTAGGATTTGGCAATTACAACTCAGGAACAAGATCTTGGAGTCACCACTGAAAGGTGTCTGAAAGCTTTGCTTCTATGTCCAGTGGCAGTTAAGAAACCCAAGAAAATGTGAGCCATCATCACAAAAGGCACTGAACAATGAGACACATGGTTCTACCCATCTTGCTGCTGTGCAAAACCTTGGCACAGGCACATCTTGAGTACTATAGGCTTTCTGGCCTCTGCAACTTAATAAGGTAGTAGAGTCAGAGGGAAGGTGCTGAGGATGGTGACTAAAGAGATCAAAGAAATAAAGCAACTACCCCCAGCAGGAGTAGTTGCTTTGACAGGCAAGAAGGCGGAGGAGCGATATCATCAAGATTTACAAAATCATAAAGGCAGCAGATAAGGTGAGTGCAGAACTGTTACCACATCTCACAAACCCCAAATAGGGGACACCCAGTAAAACAGAGAGATCAGTTTAAACACACATAAGAAAGTAGATTTTTTTTATACAGTGTGTAGTGAGTATCTGGAATTTACAGATGGTCAGGGAGGTGGACAGTGCCAGCCAGTTCAAAGAGGGATAAGGCAAATTTATGGACCACAGGTCCGTTAAGGACGTACAGCTGGAACAGGCAGGAATATATCTTCCAATATCCTTAATATGGTGACTGTGGATGTTGGGAGAGTAGGGACTGCAGATAGAAACCAGGCTTGCACTCACTTCCCCTAAAACACATGTCCTACCACCTCCAGAAACAGAGTGCAGGTCCAGATGAATCATTTGTGTAACACAGCAAGACTTTCTCATCTGGCCTTTGATAAGCTTTGCTCAACAAGGTTTATTCTAACTTTTTATACCCTCAAAACTGCCATATAATAACCAGTAAAAAACCTCAGTCTGTTACCAATTTTTTTTTCTTCAAAGTATGGAATTGCCAAAAATCACTCAGCTGCATGACCTGAGACATGACACACTTTCTAAGAATGTAAAAAATGCAATAGCCTTAAAGTCAGCTGTTCTATAGCTTTGTAACAGTGCAAACCTGCACCTTATAAAGTAGCACTGGAAAAACAGATCAGAAAATTGCTGCTTCTGAGTAAAGCTCGACATTTTGTTTTTTACCAAAGGTAAAAGTAAAACAACAATCCTGACATTTAAAACACTTACTTATTATAATTATCAGAGATACTGGCCATCAAAATTATTGTTTTAATATCACAAACAACATACAGAATAGGTATACATGGCCATTCATTAACACTGGAAGATTATCGTTCCAGATCCAATGATAAAACTTTATAACTGTATTTCATTTTGCTATGCATCCAAATACAATATAGCACGACTAATGCCCATCTATCCACTTCCCTTACCTTTTGCTCTATTTCACCTAAAAGAACCTATTTAACTAGCAGTATCAACTAGCAAACTACTGACAACTAAGTAGCATATCTTGGATAAAAAGCAGAAATCAGCTTCCAGGCAATGGCTCATTAAATCACACTTTAGTAGAAAGTCAAATAAAGACAAATATCATCTGAAACAATTTTAAAACCACTTCAAGTCATACTGCACAAATATAGAGACGTCATTTTAAAATTACATGTATCCCATTCCTTTTGTCAGTGTGAATATTGTTAATCTTCTACATTGAGGAGGTACTTTCATAAATATTCATATTAATATGCAACATGTAATGCAATTTATAAGTCTGACAGAGAAATCTCTTAGCAGTATGACATTTTTTATGCATGCTCATATCTCAATGTTAATTAAAAACCTAATCTAAACCAATTTCATATAAAATGAAAAATATGTATTTCAATATAGTAAGGGAAATACATTCAAACAGTTCTATAACCAATAATTTCCTAACATGCTTTATAATCAATTTTTTCTGTTACATACCAAATTGCAATAGTCTTCCTTCTTGTAAGATATTAAGAGTAGCTTTATTTATTAATATAGTATTTGTTCAGTTTTATAAGATGCTCCTGTGTGGATGTAAGTTATAGAAAAACACAGTAGTTATGCCCCAGTTTATATCATCACACTAGCACTTCCCAGGTAGGATGCTTTGAAGTATTTCATCCTTTTGAGAACTTTATTCCCTTACATTTACTCTCTTAATCATGACTATGTTTACACACAATGTAGAAACTGTCCAGGCATTTCTCCATATTGTCTCAAAACATATACAGCCCCCACTAGTGCAGGTGTCCTATGTATTCATCAAACATGTAAGTTTAAGAGTTGACTTAACAATGTGCATAAGAGCTCTCCTCCCAGCCCCATTTAAACCTCTATATCTGTCTTGGGTCTTTCCATGACATATTTTATATTAACTATTCAGATCTTTTTCCTGATAAGATTACCTGCTCAATGGGAACAAAATTCAGATCATAAGTACATGCACTCCTATTTATGTGCCTGAATTCTTGCCTCCCAGCAGTCAGAACATGTCTGTTTGTATGCCAACTCAACATCTGCTGGTGTTAATGTTGGTGTGCTCCAGACCTCAGGTCCTGGAGTAGGTGATTAAACAGGTGATAATAAATCACCTCAGGGATGATCCAGATTGGTAGGCCAGGAATAATAGATTCATAAAATCATTAAGGTTGGAAAAGGCCTTTAAGGAAGGCACTACATCTCCATTTGGCTATAGCACAACAATAAATTTCACATCCATTCAGGAGGAAGCAACCTGAAAGAAGGTTGTAGTGAGGTGGATGTTGGTCTCTTTTCCCAAGTAACGAGTGATAGGATGAGAGGAAATGGCCTCAAGTTGCACTAGGGAAGATTTAAATTGGATATTTGGAAAAAAATTCTTCACTGAAAGGGTTATCAAGCATTGAAACAGGCTGCCCAGGGAAGTGGTTGAGTCACCATCCCTGGAGGTATTTAAAAGATGTGTAGATGTGGCACTTAGGGATGTGATTTAGTGGTGGACTTGGCAGTGTTAGGTTTACTGTTGGATTCAATGGTCTTAAAGGTCTTTCCCAACCTAAACAATTCTATGTTCCTATGATCCTAAATGCTGGGCACAAGACAACAGCCCTAGCCCTCAATCATGTTGTGTGTGCATAAAAGGATGGATACAAACTTCTGTGGGCTCCACGCTCTTCTAGACATACCTCAGTCATTTCAACCTGGCCAAAGGGTTTTGAGTACATACCTGCATCAACAGGAAAAACAAACTTTTTTAAGTCCAATGCAAACATATTTAGTTGACTATCTTGGCTTTCCTTTTGCTTGAAATTTATTTTTAATATATGTAACAGAAAGAACACAGGAAACAATTGTGATCTGAACACAGAAAGGTATACAGCATGATCACAGATCAGTTTATTAAGAGATTAGTGAAGAGAGTCCTACTGTAGAGGATTTTTTTCAGTTGACCTAGAAAAGGAGTCTTCAACCAAACTTCTAATTTCCAAAGTATGTGGATTTAACTGTAAAAAAACTTTCAAAATTAATTTGGATTTCAGTTGTTTTGATTCAAAAGTGACATTAAAGAAAGAAAAAAACTTTTACACTTTAATTTTTTAGTTTCAAATCTCAGTATTTAATTTATAAAAATTTTAAAGGTTATTTAAAAATTTTAAGCAAAATTATCTGAGGTTAGCATTTAATTCAATCAAGGTTTTTTTGGTCTAGTCTGTGAATGGTAAAGAAAAATAAAGAACAGCCCTCTATTTCAATGCTACAGGAATAGTTCTCTATGTGCTTGCATTACATATTTGGTCCCATGCCAAAGGTACCATTTTCTCCCACATCTCCCCTCTTGTTGTTGCCACCGATTTGGCTCCCACCAAATCACCAACAGTTTGGTTTCCTTCCCTGTGACAGATTTCCCACTTCTTATTTTATACCTTATCTTTCTACTGAGGCAAAATCAACTAAGACCTTCATGGTGCCAACATTTCAGCATGGCGTCAACGCTCTTCTGGGATGCAGAAGACAACCCGGATAGGAAGGAGGTGGGCCAACCAGTCACAGTGCATCACCCCAGGTCTGTTTTCTGATTCCTGATAAAATGAACATGGTTATCCAGTCTGCTGCCATGTGGCGCACACATAAACAGCCAAAAGACTTTAGATTAACTACACTGTAGGTCCTCAGCCCTTGACCAAAAAGCAAAGCATGGCAGCTGATACATAGTAGCACATAATCTCAGGTAGTAGTAGAACTAATTCAAAGATCATAACTGAATAATTATTAGTGTTTTCTTTTTATGACAGTGGCCTAGAGTAAACCAATTTTTCAATGTGACCTTTTTCCTGTTTATCAGGAACAACTACTTCCTGAGCAAAAAAAACCCCCAACTTTCAGGCTTAATCCTGAAGTGTTTATTATCCAGGGAAGATGCAATTATTAACAATTTAATAGGAAACTCAAGTTATAATTATACAGAGGAGTCTAGTAATTACATCTTTGGAGACATAATTGGCCTAAAAATAATGGTGATATTTTAGCTGGAAGAAATGCTAAATTAAAACAGCCAAATTAGTTGTGGTCTTTTAGACGGCTAGTTGTGAGAGAAGGAGTAAATCTGAGCATACCATTTTATGCCATGTACCCATAAAGGCACTATAACACTGTGAGTGAATAATTGCACAGCAGTCCTAAGAAACAATTGATCAGGGAAATAATCTAAAAATTCAGTGTGCTGTGGGAGAAAGAGTGACATCTATTAAAAGATCAAATAATTTATTTTGGCTATTTTTATTTTAACTCACTTAATTTTTACCATACCAAGGATTTTAATTCTATTCATGCATGTATCTTCTGTTGGTTAAAAAAGAAGTCAAAACAGAAGGGCCACAACTGAGATGAGAAACCATTATTAGGAAACTGTGGAAAACAAAATTCTTGTTTCTGATATCCAGGCCAAAATACTTAGGTCCTTCTAGGGAAACAACTTTTCTTCACATCCAGTCAATCAAAATAAGTTTGATCTTACCTGTATGTTTCCTTAATGCTCCTGATTTCCCAACTGAATGGGTGGAAGAGAAAGTTGAGTATCCATCTCTGATATCTGAATCGGGGAGTCATTCTCCTACTGTCCAGCCAGTAGGACACCCAGGCACCCGGGTCCCCATCCCTTCATAGTTTCGAGAACAGAAAAAAATTCCTATCAGGAATTCTCCAGCCTTCACTAAATATGCCATATTCAGCTCTCAGTTCCCAGGAAAAACATTTCAGCTGGTGACCAGTAATCTGTCTAACAATCCCTCCACATTTTCTTGCTCCCAAGTCCTAACTGAATTTTCACTGTATTTTAGATATTCTCAAGTCACCAGTGATGTGATTTTAAACTGCTTCATACTTAACTGATAGAAACATCTAAAGAAGAGAGAGGAATAACTGCATTCTGTCATGAGTTTCATGTTCAGATAACACAGGCATTAAACACTACTGTAACATATAATCAACTTAAACAGCCTTCACCTGCATTACCATGCAGCGACAAATGCTACGGGGCACCGAGCCATTCATCTGTGTGCACGCACAGAAATCGTGCAACTCACACAACAGTACAGTTTCACACTGTCAAACACCTCCAGAGAGCATGTTTAGACTCTGGAAGTGAAGACAGAATGTGTCAGACTGGAATATTTGAACCTTTCACCCAAGAGGGCCTGAAAACTTCTTCTATGTAGAAATACATTTCAGCTTCTGGTCCCAAACACAGGCAAAAATAAACATCCAAGGACAGAAACTTTGATCTTTCACCATCTCCATTTATTCCAGATATTTTAAAAAATGCTTCTTATCAATCTTGAAATTAATTAGCTATACATATGAAAAGACAGGACAGCCACAGAAAACTCTTATTTGGTTATTAAAAATGAATATGTATCACTGTATCTCTTTCCCCTTGCTTTACTTCATTTTTCTCTTCTTACTAATCAACCCACAGCAATATTAGTGTTAATACTGTATGCTAACACACAGATCACATTATATAACTTTACTTTACTGTTGTGGTTTAGCCCCAGCCGGCAACT
>NW_010565474.1:0-2658 GCF_000687285.1 Phaethon lepturus | reverse complement strand
GGAAAGCAAGAAATACAGCCATTCTTTAAACTGATGAAATTTAAATTTGGAAAATAATGGGTGATACACCAATTTTTATATTTGCCTGGGGCACCCACGCCACTCCTGGGAAGGGATTTATTAGAAAAATATGATAGCAGAAATAAGATTTACGGACGGAGAGGTAGAAGTATTGATCCCTGAAACTGAATTTGTTGACGCCACAGCCTTGTTATTGCAGGATATACTGACAATTGCAAAGGAAATTCCCCAAGACGTGGAAAATTCCCCAATTGTATGGGCAGGAGAAGTACCGGGGAAATCTAGGTGCGCTGATCCAGTAAGAGCTGAACTTAAGCCAGGAACGACGCTGGTAAGGTTAAAACAATATCCCCTAAAATTAGAAGCCAAAGTGGGATTAATTCCCATAATCCAAAAATTTCTTAACTATGGTCTATTAGTAGAATGTGAATCTGAATATAATACTACGATCTTGCCTGTCAAAAAGGCGGATGGGAAAACGTATAGATTGGTCCAGGACCTAAGAGCGATTAATCAAATTGTCCAAGGTATTCACCCTGTGATTGCTAATTCCTACACTTTGCTGACCTCTCTAACTGAAAAGCAGGTGTGGTTCACAGTTTTAGAATTAAAGGATGCCTTTTTCTGCATACCTCTTGACTTAAATAGTCACGAGGTTTTTTTGTATTTGAGTGAGGAAGTCCTGAAACTGGGCGAAAGACACAATACACCTGGACAGTGTTGCCCCAAGGATTCAAGAATAGTCCCACTATTACCTTTGGAAATCAGCTGGCAAAAGAACTGGAATTCTGATGAGAGCGCCAGCTCTCGGACTACCTGATCTTACAAAAATCTTTTCAACTGTTTACCTATGAAAGGCAAGCAGTGGCTCTCAAAACAACTGGATCCTGTGAGCCAAGGATGGCCGGGATGCCTGAGAGCAGTAGCGGCGACAGTACTGCTGATCCAGGAGGCCTGGAAGCTGACCTTGGGACAGAAGATGACTGTTTATGCTCCACGCATGGTCGTCACAGTCTTAGAACAAAAAGGGGGACGCTGGTTATCTCCCAGTAGAATGCTAAAGTATCAAGTAGTCGATATTACACTTCAAAGGACTGCTATTTTTAACTCTGCAATGTTCCTCTCTGCCAGACAAGTCGAAGGAATGCCAGAACATGACTGCCTGCAAACTACTGAAGAGACATACTCCAGCAGACCAGATCTGAGGGATATCCCTTTAGAAGATCCAGATTGGGAACTGTACACCAACGGCAGCAGCTTTGTGCAAAGTGGAATACGCATATCAGGGTATGCAGTAATCACACTCAAAGATATAGTAGAAGCAAAGGCTCTGCCTCAAAAAAAAAAAACAAACCCTGCACAGGAGGTTGTTGCTATCGCATTGTAAAGCACATCAATCGGATAAAACCACTCAAGGGAAAGGGAATAAACTGGCCAACTTAACGGCAAAAGAGATTGCAGAAAAAGGCACTGAAATGCTAGCTCTAGTCCCAGAAAAGAAAATTCTTTTAGCAGAACTCATATTGGTAATACCTTATTTTCTTATGAGGAACTTAGTACAAGAAGAACATAATAAAATACATTGGGGAACTGAAAATTTATTAAAACACTTACAAAAGATAATAATCAGCCGAAATATGATAGAAACTGTGAAGTCAGTTACAAACGATGTGAATTGTTTTGCAAAAATAATTCCAAGGCCCAGAACAAAATCCTATTTGGAATAAATAAAGAAGGACATGTACCTGGAAAATACTGGCAAATTGATTTTACTGAATCACCAAGAAAAGGGGGGGTTAAAGTATCTACTTGTTTTAGTAGATACCTTTAGGGGTTGGCCCAAGGCTTTTCCATGTCACACCAACAAAGCCAGGGAAGTAGTAAAGATATTATTGAAAGAAATCATTCCACGATTTGGAGTCCCCTTGGGAGTGTCATTCAGACAGAGGTTCCCACTTTGTAGCAGCAGTTGTTGATCAGGTGAGCAGATTACTGGGAATCTCCTGGGCTCTCCATACCCCTTATAGACCACAATCGAGTGGAAAAGTAGAAAGGATGAGTTCTACTCTTAACACACAGTTGGGAAAATTCTATCAGGAAACGTCTGTGACCTGGGTACGTACTGAAAATACGTACCCAGGTCATAGAATATACCTTTAGTCCTATTGAGAATTTGAATTCAGCCCAGAGGAAAATATAAGTTAAGCCTTTATGAAATTCTGTATGGTCGACCATACCAAATCCCAGTTTACCAGGGAATATGCACATAACTGCGGAGGCTGATATGAGAAAGTACTTAATATCACTAGGAAAAACTCTACAAGAAATAATCTGGATCTGTACCCAGATCCCAGAAAATTCGAGGAAAGATATACCTTTAATAGGGATACCACTTCCTAATCAAATAAATCTGACCAATCCAAGAATTTGGGAAAATACGACCTTAGAAAGAAGCACAGCTTTGTAAGATGGTTCCTCCCATGGCTTGGAGTGAGTGAATTAGAAAGGACCTTAGTAAACATTTCAGCAGTAATAGAAATAATAGAAAATAAGACAGCAGATGCAATTCAAGCATTACAAAAAGAAGTCTCTAGCCTATCACAGGCAGTACACCAAAATCGAATGGCACTGGATTTA
>NW_010565473.1:9547-17457 GCF_000687285.1 Phaethon lepturus | reverse complement strand
ACCTTAGTGATTCTGTGATTCTGTATTTAAATAGCACAGATGGCAAGGATCAGTGTGATTTAGCCTTGCAAGGCAAGTTACAATTGTTCAGGAATTGCAGTATTTTTTGCTACATGTTACCCATAGAACATCGGACTCTGTTCCTCAGGCACAGTTGGTCCTAGCACCATCGCTAGCAGCCATCAGGGCTCTGCTCTCTCTGTGAGTAGAAACTCTGTGGCAAAAGCTTTGGCTTATACAGTGACACACACAAAATTATTTGGCTTCATGCCAACACACAACACAAAATCCCACTTAATAAGTAGCCAGATATTTCTAAACTTCTTGGCCTCAGTAAATTCCCACTTACGAGCCTGATCCAAAGTTCAAGCTGATGGTAAGATTCCCTGCCGCTGGTCACAAGCAAGACAGACAGAGACCCTGTAAGTGTGGGACAGACCCTGACTCTTTCAGACAGCATGATGAACTGACATTCTAAAATAACATACCTAAGTCTGAAAGAAAATTTTCATAACAGACTTGTTTCATTAGATGAGGCATGTTAGGGAGTGACCAATATAGCACCTTGCCAAAACGTTCTAGCAGATTTTGTGCTGGAGTTCTTGTAGTCAATTTGAGCACCCTTACAGGCACTGGGAAGTAAAAAATGTAAGAAATAGATAAACTCATGTTCACACGCTCTTATCTCATGGAAGAACTCGCTACAAAGCGTGGAAGCTAAGGCTATGGATGGAAGGATACAAATGGAAGGCTACTTGGCAAGATCCTTTGCATGTGATAAAAGACACCTGTATTGCTATCTACATGATGCATCTCAAAAAAGTCCATAGCAATCAGCAAGACATTACAGTATTTATATAAATCCTTTCAAACCTACACAGGTGACCAAGTTAGACACAAGATACCCAACATCTATCTAGACATTTTTGCAACATGTTATTCTGTAGTTGAATTAGTGACATTTCTTCAGTCAAAGCCACTCCAGGCGTAAGGACCTCAGGCTCAAAGACTCTGCAGTCCCAAGAACTCACTCATATTATTATATTATTATCTAGCATATTATTATCTTTTTTCTCTCATTTGCTGTGAAGAAGCAAGTCTGATCAGACAATGATGCCAGCTTTCAATGTCCACATATTAACTAGCTTTGCATTTCTCCCAGGCTACACTTCATGTGTGGAAAGAGCTTCCCATAAATGTCTGCGCAGCCATCTCGCCATCCTCCTTCAGATTCCTCTGCAAAACTCTCTTTTCCTGTAAAGCCTACCAAAAATGTATCAGGGTTAGACTGCTGGTGCAGAAAGGCAACTACTATCTTCTTGAGTAATACTGACTCATAGTTTTCTTGCTCACCCCTAGGATTCTGTCTGCATGCATATGCTGTGCTTTATGGTTAAACTATACGCTCTTTACTTTTTTAGACCATTTTTTTGTTCTTTATAGAGTGCTTAACCAAAATTGGCCCATGACTAAATATATGGATTAAGATACATATACACACATAAGCACAGGGGCATCTGTAGTACGTATGGATGCACGTGAAAACCTGATGGCTGAAGACTGGAACGCAGTCAATTTGCGTTTGAAAATATAGTAAAGCATTTCTGCTAAAAAGAGATGTTTCTCATAAAATCTTTCCTGTCTTCTCCTTTCCCTTTTCCTTCCTTTCTTTCCTTCTCTCCTTCCTTTCCCCTTCCCTATTCCTGTTCTTTTTTTCCCCTCCAATAAAAATACTGGAGGTTTTTTTTGATACTTCCCTGTGGTTGTGAAAGTTTTTGACTGTGCACCACTTAGTTTTGTTTCACTTTCCCTGCTTCCTGGGTAAGAGCTTAAGCTGGTGACTGTCCATGAACCTTAACAGCAGAGTCCAGCTGCCACTCCTCCCAGTGAAGAAAGGTTAGAACCACATTAGCATGCCAACCATGAATAAATTAACACCTAAATTTGCTGACAAAGAGCATGGTTAATACAAAGTTAACTTTGTCTTGTGGGTTCCTCATGTCATTCCAGGACGGCAATGAATTCAGTGGCAAGTTCAAGTGATGCTCATACCTCTGAAAACTAAGAAATGCCCACCAGAGGTACATCCTGGTGTAACGTTATGGCTGAACCTGGAGCACACAATGGCTCTTGGCATTAATTTTCAAGCAAATCTATTGCACCAATGGCATGAAGATGATAGCTGTGTGGGCAAAAGGAAGAGAGACATGTACATCAGGAGACAAGTCTTGATGCCTCATTTTGCAATGAAGACCACTACCAGTGGTGATATCCCCAAATCCTTTGGCTAGATGCTGCAAGAGGGTGGTCTGTGATCTGTATAGCGGGCAAGTGGAAGTCTATGTCTGCATCTGATCCTATGGGTGCTCAAGCTCACTGTGAAAGAGGACAAAGAATTAATATATCAGAGGCTGTTTCAGGGAGCTGGGTCTCAGTGTTTGAGTGCAGCATACGTACAGGATTCCTTGTTTAGCAGCACTCGCCTGGACACAGGTTTTCCTTTAAGAGAGCTGTGCTACAGCTCTGAGATGCTCTGCTTCAGGAATCATATGTATGCTAGGGGAAGACTGAATCACTGATCAAACACGGCAGAGTTCAGGTTGTACCGATGTACCTTAGCTCTGGATTTCCTGGTTCTCAGGTTTGTGTTTCACCAACATACTAGAAGGAAAAAAGACTAGGCAACCAGAAACTGAATCTTTTCCTCACTGAATTGCCTGTGGAAAAAAATTTTTTTTTGAACAGAGAGGAAAAAAATCCAAATTTTTGCTATTTCAAGAAACTACAGCAATCACATATATGTGCAGCACGGATACTATTGTAGTAGATACTGATATCCCCCAGCCCTTCATCCTAGATCTCCAAATCATTTTGAAAGGAAATAAAAGCCATTATTCTTGTCTTACAGGTAAAGAAACAGAGAACAAAAGAAGCAAAGTGATGTGCCTGATACTGCTTGAGGCCTGAGATGGAAAATAGTGAATAAAATAAAACACACCTAGTGCTATTTTTCACTACCTGATGCCATTACTTATATGACAGGTGGGAATCTAATGCATGGTTCCTAATGTGCCAGCTCTGAGTTGTATACCAGGCCAGACCCTGCCTCCCTGTTAGACTTGCCCTTGAGTCAGCCAGGCTTTCCAGCCTTTCCTGGAGCCTCCCTTCCCCACCCAACCAGTCCCTACCTGGCAATACCTAACCTGATTTTTCAGATTAATATATTTGCATTTACTCACTCCTCCTTTTCCTGGTCTACTGAGTTTAAATTTGCATTGCTCTAGGTCTGCTTAGATATTGGCACATACAATCAGCTCACACTCTTCTTGTGAATCAGAGATGAGTTATCCAAATCCCAGAAAACATCTCAGAGGGACAAATGGGACTGAATTACTACTACCAACAAACCTGCTTTTTCTTTTGGCAGTTGTCTTCCAACATCAGTTTTACATCCTTCCAACCAATCCCTTCCCATGATCCTTCCTCTTCTTTCTATGGCACCAGCTCTCCCCACCCTCTTGCTTCTCCATCCTCAACTCCTCTCAACAAGCTTCTGTGTGCAGCTCTTTTAATTGTTTTTGTTGACAGTTCTTGAACCTTCTCACCGTTTTCTTATACTCACATTGCATTTTTCCAAAGTAAAATAGAAACAAAACCTAAATCCTGGCGGAAGTGCAGTCTGGCATCCTGTCTGCAGACTTTTTTAAGATTTGAACTGGACTTAGGTCAAATTCAAGAGTAACACTGTTCCACAACCCACATGAATACTAACTGGCTGGAAGTCGTCTTGGCCACCCTACTCAGCCAACAACAGTGTAATCCATTTAGTCAGGGAGAATTGGGTACCTGCTTATGCAGGCAGCTAAGCTCTTTTTTGGCTGATCTGAAGGGTAGTAGGTGCCAGTGGGATGCATGTCAGGAGAATGATTGCTTTGGGACATGGCTTGATATCCTGGCCTGTGCGATTGCTAGGACCTGTCAGTCCTAAAAAATGTGAGGGGTGGAGAAGTCAAGGGGTTACATCCTAAGAAGTCTTTGTTTAGATAACCCTGGCTTTTGTAGGAAGCACACTGAATTTCAGGGTCAGTTACACACGTGTATTTTAGACCTTTGGAGGAGTCAGTCTTTAGATGTGTGTATTTTTACAGTCTTTTGAGGGCAGATGTGAACTCATTCTGCTTGTGCTCCAACTCAATCAGCAGCTGTGTAATTACAGTTCATGTAGCACTGAGCCCAGACAGACATATGGACAGACAGTGGCATGACATTTGGAAACGAGTCAAATATATGCAAAATATAACGAGGTCCATTCACTGAAGAAATAATTGAAATCAAAATTGTTGGTCCTCTAAAAGTAGAGGCTGAGAATATTCTAAAAGGCTCGATGTGTGTCTTATTTACAGTGTTAGAAAATGATCTACAGACTATGAGCAAGGATTGTAGTAGAACAGAGGAAACAATCACCAAAAAGCTACCCAAAATAAGGAGGACAACTGAATGATGGTTCTTGACATGTGCCAGTTTCTACACAGAACTTTCCAGCTTTGAACTGGGAGGGAATCCAAAGAATGAACGGATTTATCTGAAATAAATGTACACAAAACTAGAGGGGATAAAATAAACATAAAACCCCACATATAATCTCTGAGGAAGATGGTGATACAGTATGAGTTATGAAATCTGACAATATACACGGCCAGATGGTTTGTAATAGCAAGTATCAAAAGCTTAAAGGCCTGTCTGGTCCAAAAATAGTTCCTTTGTTGAGTCAAATTACCTAAGATGTGGAAGGGCAATTACAGTCCTAATGTAGCTCCTGGTTAGGCTCATTGTCTCAATAATTTCCAAATCAGCTTTGCTCACTTGATATATAAATAACCGTTTCCTTGTTTCTTTTTTTTTTTTTTTTACCGTTACATGGGGCTTGAACCACTGGGTGCTTGGTTGTGGTATAAATGTAAGCTGTAATGCTTTTTAACTGTGGGAGCAGTTAAAGGGTGTCAGGTATATTAAGAAGCTTTACATTACTGCACTTCAACTTCTTGGATTCGAGCACTGGCAACATTTCAGGTTCAAAGGTTTTTGTTTAAAATGGGATTTAATGTACGTAGACTGTAGCATTGCCAATAATATCTTGAACTGTGTGTGTTTTATTGGGTGATTCATAAAGAGTCAGACAAAGTATGCACAGTGGTATTGGAACGTGGGTGGGATCAAAGTTATGATTTAGTGGAATATGTTTGTCAAGCACAGCATACAGGAAATCTTCTTTCTGAATAAAGATGGATTTAGCCCATGAGAACCTCAGCGTAATTCCAAGTGTCATTTATTCCAGTGAATCCTGGTGAAAATATCAAAGTAAACTGAGAAAGCTGCATCGTTCACCCTCAGATATTCCATTGGCAATGAGACTACAGTCAGACTTGTTGGGAGTAAAGGGCAGGAAAACAAATAAAATTAATAAAAGTAACATTGACGTAAGGCAACGCTGTCTGCAGTTCCAACACAGAAGAAAATTCTATCTGTTCTCTAGCAGGGTGGCTGCAACATTTTTATTTAAATGCAATTTTGCTATTAGTTGAGCATCCATAAGCCTGCTGAGCTGGGTTTGTTGTGATTGTACATTTGCATGCATATACCTCACTCTCTCTGCACTCTTCCTGTTCACATCTCGCTCCAGGCAGCGTTTTGAAAACCACAGTGTTGATTTTGTTTCTGAAACTAAGGAGCCACTCGTACTGAGAACAAGGAGCTCTAACACTGGGAAACTGAGTCCTCCTTAGAGGGTTTCATACTGGTATGAGTGATAATGTTGTCCTGAGTTCAATTATTAAAAAGCAAGCTGTTATGTTTATAAAACATCTGTTTTAATATATTAATTTCTCTTTGGCTCCTGATCAGGAATTATGTCTCTCTGTTTTTATACTGCTTGCTAAACAGCATAAAATGCCTTTTTATAATGCCCTTATCCTTGCTTTCTCCACTGTGATGCTCTTGGAGGGCATAACCACCTTGGAAGCCCGGCCACGCTTTCCAAACACCGCACCGCAGGGCTGAGGGATCAGCAGAACACCTCCGCTTCTGTGCATACGCGGAGGATGGCACGGCACACGCCGTACCACGTCAGGGAGCCAGAGGAGACGGGCTTTCTCGTTGCTTTAACAGTACCAGTGCCATTTTTCAATGCTTCAGTACGGTTCAGTGGATAAATGATGTTATTACAGTGGTCCTAACTGCTTCCTTGGCAAAATCCATGCATTTGTGAGGTAGGACAGCTTACTTGAATAAAAGGAAAACTAGCAAAAGGCAGGCTGTGGATACCCATGTTTCGTGAGGAAGAGTTTTATGGAGGAGAGAGAGCTTGCAACATTCCCAAAAAACGGGCAGAATGGAACAAGGTGAACTCTGCTGCTAACAGGAGCTAAAAGACAGACTCTGGCTCTCACCCTAGTGCTGGAAAGGATTCAGTATAGGAAACAGTGCAGATACAATGTTTTCTGAGGGCTTTCTACCTTTGACTTTGAAAGGCAGTCTGCTGTTTTTCAAGACCTGTGTAGAGAGAATGAATATTCCACAGATGCTATTTAGTTCCCAAAATTTCCTATCAACAGGGGTTTTTTCATGCAATAGCAATGAATGCTATTAACCCATAGGTTAATGCATCAGCTTTAAATAATACATTACATCCTTTCACTCAAATATACTTTAAGATTTAAATTACATTTAATATACAGGGAAGATTTTAGTTTGTAACCTGCCTCAGCAAGAAATAGATGAAATAGAAGGCTGTGCTTGCTGTGGTGTCCTTCACCTACCCATTTAAAGTTAATCTGCACAGTTCTCAAAATTGTCAAGGAACAAAACTTCAGGATTTTAGCGACTTGAGAATAAAGGGAAAGTTCTTTCTCTTGGAAAGCTCTAGTTTATATGCATTAATTATCTCATGATACCTTTTGGTAAGTAAACAGAAAAGCATGCAGTGTACAGCATGCCAGCGCAAGTTAAAGGAGAGGCAGTGAAAATCTGGCTTATCTTGAAAAAACAAGCTGTTGGAGTGATTTTGTTTCTTTGATCCAGAGATACACCTTTCATAAAGATAGAGCTGGGAGCAGCATGTCTTGCTTTAAGATAGGCTTTATGTGTTCTTATCCTCAAAAATCTCTGCATCCTTTTTTCTTCCACATTTATCTCCTTAGATGCCACTAACGTAGCATATATACATTGAGCCTGATTATATGCCTATGTTACTTCTTCCCTTGAGCTAGATAAAGAAACGAACCAGCCCGCAGTTTGAGCTTCTTTTTTGAGTACCAGTTCAAGAATAGGTGTAGAATAGGTGTCCCCTCAAAGGCATCCTTATGTCCTCACTCCTGTGTTGGATTAAAAAAGACGCTATGAACTTGCTATTGCTATGGGATAACACACCCAAGCAGCTCTGCATTTGGATAAAGTCTTTGAACTCACACAGTGTCATTTACCTCCCCTTCCTGCAGGATAAAGCCAGCCAGGAGTTCAATTTTTCCTCCTCCTCTATGCAAATCATTTGGGACCCTGGCCCCCAAATCCTCTGTTGTTTCCAGAGGTCTGATTTCCTTCCTTCCTTCCCAGGGTGCTGTCTGTTCTGCAGTCACAAGCAAGCGCTACGATCTAGGTCACCCAGATGCCCAAATGCTCCCATTCTCTGTGTAGGAGCCAAAGGGGATATTCCCACCGAGGTGCAGTTCATCTGAGCTTTTTTGGAAGAGGGATTACACTCAAGACACATGCCCAGAAGTTCAGTGAACGACAGTAGCTTGAATAAAGTCCAAATTGTTCACAGGCTAAGACTCTCCCTTGCTGATGACTGCATGAACACCCTGACCAGGGGGCTGGGGACCACATCTCCATTCCAGCCGCCTGTCTTACTGAAA
>NW_010565473.1:0-9516 GCF_000687285.1 Phaethon lepturus | reverse complement strand
AGCAGGACTATCTCAAACGCAGACTTCAACCAAGAGTTAAAGAGTTCAACCAAGATTTTTTTTTTAATATGTCCTAACCAGAAAATGAGACTTTTGACTCCTTCTGGGGTTTGAGAGAATGGTATGTGGTCTCTCTCAGAGTGTCAGATTTAATATTTTCTAATCCATTTTATCACCCTCCTGAAATCATTAGAAAGATTATGACTGTGATAGCTTCCTTCTAAGGTTGTCCCGCAGATAGATCTTCACTTTGCTGACCCTATTACTGTAGATAACTAGTGTCAGTTCTCTTTAAACTATGCCTTCACAACTGACTTTTCCAATTACTGCTCTATTATTTTTATTCTCATCAGTTCTTAAAACTTTTCTAACTGTGAAGGTGAGAGATGTGATTTCCTGATCAACCTACTACTTGGTGAAGGCATATCTGCATACTTATGTATGTCTGCAGGCTTAGTATAGAACTTTGCTTGGCATTTAACTGTCCTAAAAAAATAACATTTAGAGCCTCCTAGTGTACCACAGGATCTTTGGACCTGATGCACCCATGACCATTCAATCATCTTTAGAGAAACCATGAAAAATTATTGAAGAGGAGGGTAAAAAATCTGGACTGCTAAAATACACTGCATTGTGCATACTTCCAATTTCTGTTCTTCAAGAGAGTCTCTTAGCTATTAGTTATGTCAGGCTAATCAGCATCTGTTGGTGCACTCTAGGCCCTGATAAGTTATTGCTTATTTGAAGAGATTACTATGTTGACTCCTCATTAGAAAAATAAAGCTGATGATCAAGTAGTGCATCATTTTCCCCCTTATAAAATATTTTATTTATTTTATTAGTAAATATTCCAGAACCTACAAAACAAAACATATAGGTTTCTTATTTATTTTTAGGTTTGAACAAACTCAGATTATCTGTGTTGGAGGCAAATTCTGAAGTCCATTAACAGGCAGTACTACCACTGATGTACATGAAATTGGAATGAATATTAAACAAGGACTTGTCCTGAAAAGAAAAATACAGACATCATAACAGCAATAATTATCATTTGTGTGGTCAAGACTTGCAAAACTGCAGACTTCTTTAAGGGTTAATTTGTCCTCATAAAGGACATAAAGGGGATTTGGAGTTTACATAAAACATCCTCCGCATTTCAGGACTGTTTAGACTGGCGCTGGGAAGAGGAGAGGCCACACTCCCAAAATCAGGCTTAAACTCATTCAAACACAAAAATTTTATTCATAGCAGAAACAGGAAAAAAAAAAAAAAGTTAGGAACTCTATCTTTCATGCTGCAGGAGATTTTTTGGATTGATGAGTATTTCTTGATCAAATTTTTCTCCCTCTGAGATTTCTTTCTCAGATTGTTCTCCTATTTACTGTTCGGACTGGAAAGAACCCTCTCACTGTTAAATCTAAACAAATTAGTCAACCTTAGTCCATAAGGTAGGTCTCCTCAGTCACCACCTGGCTTACAAATGAATTTTAATTTCTCCTTTTCAGTTGCCTTATGATTGTTTAGAATGAACACCCAGTTCCACTGATGCAGACAAAAGGACGGGAATGACACCACAAGCTGGCTACAGACACCCAACTCACCACCTAAACTACTGCAAAGCCAGGATGGATAGATGCATTTTCATTTGAAAATTTTAATTTGAGGTTTGTTTGGAAGATCCCTGTTTGGGTCTACTGTAACCAGAGGAAGCACCTATCAATGTGCATTCACTGCCTGAGGATTTAATGAGAAAAATCAATGTGAAGTTCAAACCTTCTCTGGCTGGCAGCACACACACACTGGGCATGTTGTAGACAAACCTGATGCCCACTTGGCAGGACAAATTTCTGACAGTATAAGAGCCCTGTTATCTCTCCTTGGCAATATGCACAATAGGAGCCTGCTTGCTTGACAATAAAACGCTGGCCTTAATATAATACTCTTTTCATAGTTTACAAGGCTTAGCTTAATTAAAAGGAGAATTGTGGAAGAATTGTCCTTTCATTTGGTGGTAAACACAGGCTCCTTCACACCATACAAAGCTAATGGTGGTAAACTGGGCAAAGTTAACCACTAGATACTATGCTATTCTGTATGAGAATAGTGTACTGTGGAATATACTGCTGGAAGGAAACAGCATTACTGTTCAGTAAATCCAGTTGTAATTTATAATGTGACCCTGACTGGGCTGCTCCTGCAGTGAGCTGGGAGGCAAGAAGGTATCGATGTCCTGCTGCAAAGTGTCCCCTCATTTTGAATTAGAGATCTCTTTCCAATTATTGCTCCAATCAGACATCATCTAGTTGGGTGAAGCTCATCTTTACATTCCCTTTTCAAGCAGCAACTAACAGGTATCAGCGATACCAGAAACATGAAAAGAGTGGAGCAAGCCAATGTCAGCACCACCGAAAGTAAACTGAGACGGTTCATGTCACCTCCATGGACTCACTCAGAATAATCATCACGCTGTGTTTTCAAACTGTTCTCAAAATTGGCAGCCCAAGGAGAGGACCTGCAAAATGAAACATGTTACAATAGCTACGGACACTACCAAATTACAACCTTGAATGCTGATTCATCAGAGAGCCCCTTGTTTTGAACTGCACCTTGGTACATGAAATCACAACAACCTTTTCTTTGCGTTGGTTCTTACATTGCAAACACGTGCATGCTCAGGCATATTTTTATATAGAATATAACACGACAAAGGACTCATCCAGCATTGTGGGCTCACATTAGTATTTTCATAAAGTTCCTATGGAGAAGGAGGTTGATAATAAGATATGAAGCCTTCAGGAGGAATTGACTGTATGAATTCATCCTATACAAGTAATATACAGGCTGAAGCAGCTGGATGGCTTTTGCTGGACTAAATGAAATACGTTGGTGATTTCAATCTCAGTAGAAAGAGCTCTAACAGTTGGCCTCAGCCCATCAATACAGCCTGTCCAGATCCCTCTGTAGAGCCTTCTTACCCTCAGGCAGATCAACACTCCTGCCCAACTTGGTGTCATCTGCAAACTTACAGAGGGTGCACTTGATCTCCTCGTCCAGACCATTGATAAATGTTAAGCAGGTCACCTTGTCATAGAAGGTGATCAGGTTGGTCAAGCAGGACCTGCCTTTCATAAACGCATGCTGACTGGGCCTGATCGCCTGGTTGAAGCCGCTTGATGGCACTCAAGATTGTCTGCTCCATGACCTTCCCCAGCACTGAGGTCAGACTGACAGGCGTGTAGTTATGTCCTTCTAGCCCTTCTTGTATGTGGGTGTCACATTTGCTAACTTCCAGTCAACTGGGACCTCCCTGGTTAGCCAGGACTTGCTGATAAATGATGGAAAACGTCTTGGTGAGCACTGCCTCCAGCTCCCTCGGTACCCTTGGATGGATCCCATCTGGCCCCATAGACTTGTGTGTGTTTAAGTGGTGTAGCAGGTCACTAACCATTTCCCCTTGGATTATGGGGGCTTCATTCTGCTCCCCATCCCTGTCTTCCAGCTCAGGGGACTGGGTACCTGGAGAACAGCTGGTTTAATTATTAAAGACTGAGGCAAAGAAAGCATTAAGTACCTCAGCTTTTTCCTCATCCTTTGCCACTATGTTTCCCCCACATCCAACAAAGGATGGAGATTCCCCTTAGCCCTCCTTTTGTTGCTAATGTATTTACAGAAACATTTTTATTCTCTTTTATGGCAGTAGCCAAATTAAGTTCTAGCTGGGCTTTGGCCCTTCTAATTTTCTCCTTGCCTAACCTCACTACATCCTTGTAGTCCTCCTGAGTTGCCTCCCCCTTCTTTCAAAGACCATAGACTCTCCCTTTTTTTTCCCTGAGTTCTAGACAAAGTTCTCTGTTCAGCCCAGCTGGTCTTCTTCCCCAACAGCTCATCTTTTGTCACATGGGGACGGTCTGCTCCTGTGCCTTTAAGATTTCCTTCTTGAAGAATGTCCAGCCTTCCTGGAGTCCTTTGCCTTTCAGGACTGCCTCACAAGGGAGTCTGTCAAACAGGCTCCTAAACAGGCCAAAGTCTGCCCTCCGGAAGTCCAAGCTAGCAGTTCTGCAAGAATTACTTCTCCAAGAATCGAAAACTATCATTTTATGATCACTATGTCCAAGACGGCCTCCAACTGTCACATCACCCACAAGTCCTTCTCTGTTCGCAAACAACAGGTCCAGTGAGGCACCTTCCCTAGTTGTTTCCCTCACCAACTGTGTCAGGAAGTTATCTTCCACACACTCCAGGAACCTCCTAGGCTGTTTCTTCTCTGCTGTATTGTATTCCCAGCAGACATCTGGTAAGGTGAAGTCCCCCACGAGAACAAGGGCTAGCGATTGTGAGACTTCTCCCAGCTGCTGACAGAATATATCATCTGCCTCTTCATCCTGGTTGGGTGGTCTATAACAGACTCCCACCACGATATCTGCCTTGTTGGCCTTTACTCTGATTCTTACCCCTGAACACTCAACCCTATCACCACCATCATTAAGCTCTGGACAACTGAAACACCCCCTAACATACAGGGCTACCCCATCGCCTCTCCCTCCTTGCCTATCCCTTCTGAAGAGTTTATAGCCATCTGTTGCAGCACTCCAGTTGTGCGAGTCATCCCACCATGTTTCTGTGATGGTGACTGTATCATAGTTTTCCTGCTGCACAACAGCTTCCAGTTCCTCCTGTTTGTTGCCCACGCTGCATGCATTGGTGTAGATGTACTTCATTTGGGCTATTGATCCCGCCACCTTTTTGGGGAGCAGAAGCCCTAATTCCTACATGACCATTCTCAGGTGCTTTCATGGTTTCTAACACATCAACAACCCTTGCGTCCTTGCTTCCGCATGGATCTCCATCCCCTACCTCCACTGAGACAGCAGACCAAAGGACCTTGCTAGCACATCGTCCCTCAAACATCGACGTGCTGCCCCCAGGCTTATCTCTAGCGAGCCTGGTTTCATCTCTTTCCCCTTTAGCTAGTTCTAGTCCTTTCTTGGTGCTATACAAATGCCTATAGTATTTGTAGTGTTCTCAAGTTGTACCTCACCTTCTGTTTTTCAGATGTAAGAAAAAAGATTTTTTTGATTCTTTCCCCATCTAATAGCCTCAGTGGGGAAATGTAGCGCTATCACCAGCTTGGGGCTATGGCACATCACTTGCAAAGAATGAGAAAACTTGCTTTACTTTTCAGTACCATTCTCCTGCGAGAGGAGATTGCCCTGGGGATTAACAGCGAACCAGTAGAATAAATTGACCCTCTTGACAAACATACATCTACACTGCCAAAAATATTTCCCAAGCACTTTAGGAACAGCGCATCTGTTACAAGGTCTGTCAAGAAGCATGCCGGTAAGCTTTATACAAACAACCCCCAGGTTTTTTTTCAACAGCAATAATGCTGCTTTTCAAAGTACTTGGCAGTGAAGTTGCAAGTAGGATCTTGCAGAGGTTTAATTCCCTCTAATCTTTTCCAGCAGATTTTCTCTTCAGGAGGGAGTGACTGGACCATATAAATGCCACAAACAAGAGATGTTAAAACATGATGCAACACTACAATAAAATGAAATAACAGGCAGCTGTAGATTCTCCTGGCATTAACGCTGGAACCAGTGGGCTATGAAGGGGGTAATTAACTTTTTGCGTGTGAAACTAAGTGGACTAACCCTACTCAAGTTAAAAAAAAATTGCAGTCTTAAGATCTATGTGACTGAAATCAGAATCAGGCCCTCAATTTCCAACAGGTCATTCCTGTAATTCTCTGATTTTCATGTCTCAGGAGTCTCACGATGTATTTCCAGAGCAGCCCTTTTCTAACCTTCATGGTGATTAAGTAAACAAATGAACAAAAAATAGCGTCTTCCAGAATTTTAGCCATTTCGTAACCACTGGATTTTGCATGGGATCTAGGGTCTGAGCTGGCAGCTGCTCCTCCTGCTCGAAGAAATGCTTGCTCAGCAGCAGCTGCTTTCCTTTTAAGAGATTTTGGCAGTTCCTTCGGCAAGCACCGGCAAAATTTCTGTGGCAGCAGTCATTACTGTACTGCACGTTTGTGTCATCCGTGGGGCGCAGAGGCATTTCTCCCCAGGCAGCATGGAGTTAACTTGCCTCCTGCTCCAAAGTGCCTTGGGAACAAGAGCTGGGATGGCAGCCCGTAGTAGGAGGGCCTGGATTGAACTAGGCAGTGAAGAGGAGGGATAACATTTTTGTGTGAGGAAGATGCTTGCCAAGAAATAGAGAGGGAGAGCAACAGTGAGAGAAAGGAAGTAACTCATCAGGTGCTCGGGACAGACAACAGCAGTTTTGGGAGCTGGGTATGCATCAGGGTCTTGGATCTTTCTCTACGTAGGTCACACCGGAGAGAGGAAGCAGGAGGAGGAAGGCAGATGCCTTCATAAGCCTGGGAACATTGCCAGCACCTCACAAGCATCCAGTTTCCTCCAGTACAGGCTAGATAAATACCACTACACCACTTCTACAGAGGAAGAGACTGAGGTTGTACAAAACTTTTAAACATAGGACTAGTTTTCTACCAGCATGAGCCACAGAGCGGCAGGAACATGTGGGTAGAGGCAGAGAGGAGGGCAGCAGCAGACGCAGCTACCATCGCCCCAGACCGCTGGAGGACCACGCGCCGGCCCAGGGCACTGCTGGGTACCCAGCCCCAGGTCTCACAGCAAGGCCACGCTGCAGGCGGGGGAATAACCTGGTCAGTCTTCCATACTCCTGGTCTTGTGCCCCTACGCAGGAGGCTGTCTTCCTTCCTCTGTTACATGAAAGCAGTGGTGTTACCCTGAAAAAACTAGGGTGAGTGACAGGATAGTCCTGCTTTAGCTGTCTAAGAAAAAAAAAAAAAGCCAAAGTGAAGGATGAGTCAACCTTACCCTCCCAAGGCAACTAGTACTACCTTGAATTTCCAGACAGAGACAGGCCTGAACAAACTTTCCAATTATCACGCTCAGAAACACCCTGAGCCAGATCACATCTTACTGGCTTAAGCCCAGCTCTGAGGACTTAAATCTCTCACACTAAGGAGTAATTAATTTGAGATCAGTGCAATTGCACTGTTATAGAATTAGAATAAACTAAAGTATGGCCTGGATCCTGGAGTTTCTGGAAACTGAAGGAAACGATTTCTGAGGAGGGAACGGATTACTTGACACTCTAAGGGAAGGTTGCTGAAAAACAAAGCTGCTTGGCTCTGTATTTCCCAAAAGCAAAATACAGTTGGGTAGAAAGAATTGAGGTAAACCATTGCTTATTCATTGAATAAGATGCTACAAAAGGGAAACAAAGAAAACCTTTTGGATGTAAAGACTTGTTTTCCTTTGCTTTTAACCAGCCATTTGAAAACACTGCAACATGACCAATTCCTCAAAAATGTTTTCCTGACCACAGCGTCTTGCATGCAGACAAACACAAGGATTATGCCAGTTCCTGGAAGAAGGAACGTCATTAGCTTTTTTTAATACTGGAGCACATGTCTGTTTGTATTGTTGTTTTTCTCTCTTCTTATCTCCCTAATTTCGGGGAATATTTTTTCCTTTTTTTTGTTTTGTTTTGCCTTGTTCCTAGACTCTTTGTTTAAATGAGTACAATAGGTTATTTTTTCCTCTGGTTGTTCTTTTTTTGTCTGGCTCTTCAGACTTTTTGCCTGTGCAAGTAAAACTGCCCTTCCATAACAGACTCTCTTGTGCTGTTTCAGCCTGAACAGCTTCCACTGGGTCATCTTCGTGCTACCATTTTAAACAATTTGCTTGTTTATAAGTAGCTAATTACTTATTTGCTATCTTCAGAAGTAAGCTTTTCCAGACCTTTTGAGGTCTGGACTGTAACCGTTTTTAGTGAGGGCTCCTGTTTCACCACTGTGTATTTGAGAAGACGTTTCCCCAGATAAGAAGAAAGATGGGAATCTGACTTGCTTTCCTGGGCAAATTTCGCGAGCGCTGTTTTGTATTACAGTGGTACTGATTCAAAGCAGCAACCAGGCATGTACTTATATTATTATAAGTATATATATATGTATAACGTATTACTGTTTTGAAAACGGGCAGGCTTCAGCAAGTGCTCTCCCAAACTGGAACTTTATGAACTTGCACTTGCCTGCATTGAGAGGCTTTAGCAAGTTAAGGCACTTTGGTTAAAGCTGCAGTCAATGCACGCACAGTGAAGTGCATTAATCTATTCTATGGATGCTCTCATTACCATCACATCATTGCAGCTCAATCTGAGCGCACTGATGGACAAGCCCTCAAGATGTGCTTGTCACACCGAACAGCTTTGAACATAGTGCACCACTTATCAGGCTCTTTCTGTAATCCACAATCTAATGCAGATTAGATTAGAATCTAATGTAACTCAAGTGTTTCTTGCTGAAATTAATTCAGCTGGTATAACGTTTCACATGTACAATAAGCAAAAATTCCCAAACTTCAAGGATTACAAAATCTGGACCAAAGAAAAGGGATAGATGACTAACGGGATAGATGAAAGTCACTGAAATGTTTAAAGATGTGACAAAAAAGAGAAGAATTTATGGAAAGGTGATCCTGAACCATAACACTGTCTGTGAATCTCAGTCCCTCAACAATGGAAAAGTCTGAATCAAAGTTGGAAGAGCAACATTTAACTCAGACTTAAAATTAAAAGAAAGGATGAAGTGGGACAGTGTAAACCCTTAAAAATTCATATCTCCTGTCAATTGGTAGAATTAATTACTGTCTGAAATGTCAAGCTGCTTTAAATTAGTTGTGCTATGAGTGCAACTGTAATTGTTCTATGTTTGTGAGTGTATCCTATTTGCTTATTGAAAGACTTTATTGTACAATGCATTCTTGTGGAAAGGCAATGAGCAGTCAGAATCCTAGCAATATTCTGTATTGGTTGTCTGAAAACCTGCTGTGTTTTGCTAAATTCTCCTAAAAAAAGAGAAAAGCTTAATTAAGTCACATCATCTCTCTGATGAGCCTCTCCTTTAATCACTCTCTTCTGATACTCTCTATCCTGACAGGCTGTGATACTCCACTAGAAACGCTTTGTGTTTTCCTCCTTGGGGATAACAACTGCTGCCTTCCAAGCATTTCCTTGGCCTAGGATTCGGGAGCTCTGGAAGAGTGCACACATCTTCTTCCAGCCTATCAGTGTGAGTGTCGGACCCAACGTGGAACTAATTAGTGACATAATGAAGGCCACAGGAGTTTATTGCCAGGAAGCTCCAAATGACGTGGCAGTAATCTCACAATGAGTAATCAAGATTTTCTTCAATTCCCTTTAGCAATTCTACCTGATAAATTAGAATCATAGAACCATTGGAAAAGATCTAAGATCGTTAGTGAAAAAATGAAAACAAAACACAGGCTGTGACTGAAAACACTTGGCAGACGATGCTCTTCTGGGATTCTAGCATGCAACTCTTCTCCATACATCCTAGGGCTTTGGCTACCGAGAGCAGAGTGGTGACGAACCCCCCTCACTGATTTCGGTGGACCGGTCCTACCATTAGAATCATAGAATAGTTCGGGTTGGAAG
>NW_010565472.1:39358-50264 GCF_000687285.1 Phaethon lepturus | reverse complement strand
GATTCTCCTTGGCTCTTTTTTTGTTGTTAATGTATGGATTCTCCTTGGCTCTTTTTTTGTTGTTAATGTATGTGTAAAAACATTTTTTGTTATCCCTTATGACTGTGGCCAGACTGAGCTCTAGCTGGGCTGTTGCCTTTCTAATTTTGTCCCTGCTTGACCTAACAAGATCCTTGTACTCTTCGTGAGTTGCCTGCCCCTTCTTCCAGAGGTGATAAACTCTCCTCTTTTCCCTGAGTCCCAGCAAAATCTCCCTGTTCAGCCAGGCCGGTCGCCTTCCCCGCCAGCTCTTCTTACGGCACATGGGGACTGCCTTTAAGATTTCCTTCTTGAAGACTGTCCAGCCTTCCTGGACTCCTTTGTCCTTCAGGACTGTCTCCCAAGGGACTCTCTCAACCAGTGACCTGAACAGGCCAAAGTCCGCCCTCCAGCAGTCCATGGTAGCGGTTTTGCTGACCCTCCCTCCTTACTTCACCAAGAATTGAGAATTCTATCATGTCGTGGTCGCTAAGCCCAAGACGGCCTCCGAGCATGACATCTCCCAAACACAAAACACCATTGCCTTTCTTGAAAGGAAAATGTAGAGCACCAAAACATATGTCAAAGGTACCATTTCCCAAGGGAAAATGTCCCTTTTCTCCCTGCACTCATCCTGCTACCTTTTGTTCTACACTCACAGTCCCACAGCAATGAATAAATTTTTGGTGATATTTACGCAGAACCTAGCACAATGCCTGTGACTCAGACACAGAGCACTACTTGGGGGCCACTTATAAGAAAGATGGGGACAGACTTTTTAGCAGAGCCTGTAGTGACAGGACAAGGGGTAATGGTTTTAAACTAAAACAGGGTAGATTTAGACTAGATACAAGGAAGAAATTTTTCACACTGAGGCTGGTGAAACACTGGCCCAGGTTGCCCAGAGAGGTGGTAGATGCCCCATCCCTGGAAACATTCCAGATCAGGTTGGACGGGGCTCTGAGCAACTTGATCTATTTGAAGCTGTTCCCGCTCATTGTGGAGGGTTGAACTAGATGGCCTTTAAAGGTCCCTTCCAACCCAAACTATTCTATGATTTTATTGCCATGTGTATTATTACTCTTGATGATAATAACAATAAAAATGAGTAATATCGAATAGGAGTAAAATTTATTTTACTGCTTGGTCTCCCTATAGAGATATGGCTGACAAACAATACCATGTACACACATTTGCCACAATGGGGTGCATGTGCGTGTTAACAGACCTCCCTCTGAGTCTCAGCAACACAAAACATCCACGTTACAGCCAAAGCTGCAAGGTGTCATGGGCCCTGCTGTAACTCCTGAGGCACTCAGCAAACCCTTTGTGTGGTGGCTACGGCACCGTTCACCACAAAAGCATGCTTCCTATGAATCTCTATGACTAGCCACCAATTAAGTGATTTTTTTTTTTTTAATGCCTGACAAACTCCAGAATCTGTTAAACATACACTAAATACAGAGGAATCAGAAGCACATCAGAAAGCTCATAATCTGTAATGGAGAGAATTGTCTTAAGTTTGTCTGTACTTCTACAGTCATTGACACAGGACACTTCTGGCCCTCCCAGAATAGCAATGTGTCAGTCTCTTTCAAACTGCAATAAGATCTGGAAGGTAAATTTTTGCATTTATATTGCTTTATTTTGCAACATTTACTACTTTTCAAACACAGTAATTTCCTATTACCAGAAAAGCTTCATAATCCCTATGCTGCAGGTTAGATATTATATTTTCCTGGGTAAGCAGCATCAGGCATCTCTGCAAAGAGTGAAAGAATAAGGATTTCATCACAGTCCCCTGCTGCCATGGACTGATTTCTAATAGTAAGCCCAAAAAGAATTAGAAATCTGCAAGGGGAAGTGCAAAATGTACATGAGAAGAGCATTTGGATTAATTTCCATCAGAGCTTTATCCAAATTCAGACCTGTCCATTTAGACCACAGCATGCTCCTGCCAACATCTGGAATTCAGAAAATACATTTATTTTGTAAATAGCACATTAAGTAATTCGCCATCAAAGAACAGCATCATATGTTTTACAATGTTTGTAGGAACCCATGGAAAACTTCATAATGTTCAATGATCTTGTTGCAGAAAAACCCCACAGTATTTTTGTTTCACTATTCAGCTAAGTCCTGCTTTCACTGTTTCTTGATGAAAACTGGATTCCTTATGGTGCAATTACCCTCCTGCCAGCCCATCCACCTGCAATGACTGTCTCAGTTGTCCATTTGGACATGACCAAACAAGTGAAAAGGTGCGGGCAAAGTCAATGCTATTGCCATTACATGTTCCGTTTCCACAGAGTATAGGCAGGAATTAAGTAACAAAATTCTGCTCGGTTAGCTTTGAGGGTCACTGTAGCACAGTTCTACCTCTGAGTTGCCACCCAAGAATCAACCTTAAAACATCTGCTGAGTTAATTATCAACCAAGGGAAAAATATTTTGGATGGACAAGGACTGATTCTTAGAGCTGACAGCCTGATGTGGTAGAGCTGTGAAAGCTTTCAAAGAAGAAAAGGTGTAGGCATCAGGGTGATCTCAGGTGTTGTTCAGGCAGGTCACCTCATGACAACAAAGATCTGATGGGATGGTGGACCTGGATTCTTTGGTGGGACAGACTTTACAGCAGAAGCTCTAACTGTGCTGTTCAGACAGATATTCTGGACATCCTTACATCTCAGGTGAACTCCCCAAATGCTTCTTGAGTCAGTGCTGCGTGTGGGATCCCAGACTGAATTTTTGTGGGGTGGAAGAAGTTGAGCAGTGGTGGACAGGAGTCAGAAGCTTTCTGAAAGGCCAATGCTTAAGCCATGCTGGTCCAAGAAATATCTGTAAATTGTTCTTTCCTTTCTTCATTGTTTACCTTGCTCCTTCTAAAACTGAACTTCACTTTAGCAGAAGTCAGCGCTTTCCCCAGTGACATCAAAGCATCTTTGAAGAGACACTTTCAGACAATTCAGAGATTTGAAGGGATGGGAATGGTCAAGCCCATACAGAGGGCTGGGGAGCAGAAAGGGCCACACAGAGTCACACAGAGTCATCGAGCTCATGTGAAGTTCTGCTGCTTGTTCCCAGAAGCAAACCCAGCAAGGGTTTTGCAAGCTGCAGCGAACAGACAAGCCCATGGTTCACTTATTATTGTGTAGCACTGGAGAGCAGCAGGGTGTTTTGACAGGAGGGTCTTTTCACAGGCTACGTCTCCTGGCTTCATGTCACAGCACAGCAGTGACTATTGACTGGAATTAACACCACCACTTTGATAACATCATCAGTCTTTATCTCATATTTAAATCATCACACAAACAACTCTGAGTTGTGCTATCTTTTATAACTTCATCTGTGGAAAGAGACAGGTACCTCCAGAGGATGACTGAAACCTTGGGCTACAAAGGACCACAGAATAAAGAGGTGTCTAATTTAAAATCTCAGCTGAGTAGGTGGGAAGTCTCTAGAGCAAAGTATTCAGGGTAACATTGGGTGGTAAAAGGAACAACAATTAGCAGAGCTAGGCAGCAGAAATCAAAACTGACACTGAACTGCTAGCACTGCCTGATTTATTCTGTATTTGTAACTGGCTTGAGCTGAGGTCTTTCAGCAAGGCCAATGGAACAGAATAACCAAGTCCCATGTAGCACTGCTGTCCTGCAGTCCCCCCTGAATACAGAGGGGCACAACTGGTAACGTAAGTAGGGGATTTAAGCAGACAGGGTTTGACAATGAAGGTCAAAGGTTTTCCTGTGAGAAAATATTCTTTTGAGAAAGTATTGAGCCTCACAAACATAACTTTCTCAAGCCTTCTGAGTTTGAGAGCATGATTTAAGAGACACTTGACACGTTGAGATCCAATGATGACTCAAGACAGAAAAACAATTTGGTTTGCTAGAAAAAAGTCTCTGAAATGGATTTTTTTTTTTTTTTTTTTTAAATACTGGATTCAGTCAATAGCCAGGAGGAAAAATAGTTTCAAACCCTTCCATGGTAGCTCGATGCTCCAGTAGCCAGTTGCTTGCACCTATGTAGAGCACTAAATCACGAACGTTTGAGAAAAAGACTGTCTCTGCTTGAACTAGAAAGGAGAAGCTTTCCTCCCCAGACAATGACAGCTAGGCCAATCTGCCTGTGGGCAGTTTAATTAAAGATCTGTAGTCTCCTGGCATTGACTAGCCATACTTCTCCATCCCTATTCTTCACTGATAAATCACTTGTTACCATCACAATCAGAAGCATGTGCTCTCTGAGGAAAAAACACTATTCCCTTTTAATTGGCAACATACAGAATACAATACTGGAAGTGTTTTTTTTTATTCTGACTTGTGCCAGTCAGACTGATTTGCATTTTGATGCAATATATGCAGTAATGAATAACAACAGTACAGAGTTAAAATATAATTGATTGCTCATATGCTGCATTACCAAGCTTCTAGCAATGACCTGAAACAGAAGGGAATTAAAAAAAAAAAAAAAATATGAACAGCATGAAGAGTCACTATGTGTAGCACTACAGCAGGAAGAAGCAGTTTCCCAGTTCCAGCTGGACACCGGTTCAAATCCTGACCAAACACACTTACGTAGTTACTGCACAATAATGATCTTGTTTATGCTCTGATTCTTGCCTAAACTATGCTTCCTGGGAGTTTAATGTAAATCTAGTTGAGTACAAAAATTCACATCAGTGGGAACTAGACTGTGGTGAATGGAACAGTGACTGCGAAGACTCCTGACAACACAGGGGGTCAGTGATCCCAAGCTGAAACAAAAGTCACAAGCACAAGTTTAAGAATTAAGAGAGAAACCATATTACTGGTTGTGAAAGGATGGGAACTCATGCTACCATAAGCCCACATTATTGCAGCAAGATGACTGCAGAGTCTTCAGAAGCATCACTTGAAACAACTCAGAAGATGCTATTCAGCAGAGCCAATGAGCATCTATGGATTTTGTGGCTATGTATTAATTGCTTACAGAACAGCTAGCAATGAACCTGTTACATTAATCATGTAAACCAATGCTTACTTTAGTCCTACATCACAGGACAGGCCACCTATTGACTTACTTTTTAGGGACACTTTTCATTGCTGCTTTTATCCCTTTAGATTCCCTCCCTGCCCTCCAGTGCCTGTCTCTGGCATTGTGTGACCAGCAAAGCTGGTAAAAATTAATCCCAGATGTTAAACTTATTCTTACAAGCTGAAAAAAACAAACAAAAAATTGCACTCCCAGTACTAGGCAGATTGGACCCAATGAGCTCCACCCATAATTTAATATTTTTCAAGGCCAAAAATCAAACTGCAGATGTGGCATTCATCTGACCAAATATAAATATATACCTTTAAGCTTGTGCCCTCAGGATCTTGAATAAACACTGAAGAACAGGCAAGTTCATCTGATCTGAACCATCAATCTTGGGACAAGTTTAACTGCAGCTGAGAAAGTGTCCTAGAAGCGTCCTCTTCATAGGCCCTGTAGAAGGGTTGGACAAGCTGAGGAGTGGACACCTAGACCTGAGACATTCATGTTTGGTCAGGTACATCTCATACACAGTGACCTGGGATACCATTAGACTATCCTGTGTTCTACTCAATGGTTTTCTCCCTGCCACGCAGGGGAACACCAAATAGCTATACTCCATTGCAAAAAACAGACGCTGCCAAGTCTGTATTGCCGTGTGAAGTTCAGACACCTGGGGCGTAACATCTTCATCTAACTCGTATAAAACTCAGCATGTGTATATAACACACTAGCCCAATAAGTAGTACTGAGGATATTCTCCACTGCACAGAAATACTTCTAATTACCACATAAAGGAAGGACAGAAATTCTGGAATATTTTTAATTTCTGAATTATGACCATTTGCAGTAAGTCCTCACCTGTCCAACTAATAAAACATTTAAAACTGTAAAGCACTGGATGCAAATTATAACAAACTTTTCATTGAGAAGCACATGCCTAAATATTCTCATTAATTTACTTAATCTCTCTGCACCTGTGGAAATTTTTTTCCCACAGCTTTCCAAATGTTTTTCTTTTTTAATCTAGACTTTTATGATTTTATTATTGTAATTTACTTCTTTTTGATGATCATTTCATAATATTGATGCTACAGTGGCAATATTGGTAAATGAAATACTGGACCAGTCAGTTGATTCACTGTGTGGTTCTTATGCTTCTGTGTAAATTTTTGCTGCTATGACTGCCATTAGTGAGAAAACACTACCTCTCTCCACTGTCTTTACTCCCACACCTCACAAAGCAGACCTGCAAGAGATTCAGTTCTTCCATCCCATTCCAATCCAGCTCAGTTACACTGCTTATTATCATTAGGAAATTGTAGCAGTAATGAAACAAAAAAAAATAACAAAGCAGTTTGTAAAAATGACGCTCCACAAACAGTAGAAGATGTTACCCCTGAAACAATGTCATTTAATCAGTATTATTTTTATTAATTCATATAAATGATCCTTATTATAAATTTCCTTTTGGATCTTCCTATCACACAGTGATGGAAAGCTAATTTAGAGCACAGATTGCTACATACATTGTACCAGTTCCCAAAGCATAAGAAATAGGACGCCATAAAGCAAATAAAGCACTACCACTTCAGACCATGCATTTTTTAAAAGCTAGATTCTTGCCGTTACAAATGCAAAAGGCTCGTGAAAACCCAGCCAGGGTCTACATACAAACCTTTATATTTGCTCGAGATTGCAGGAAGCCTGAAACACGAGCACTGAGATAACACTATTTGAAAACAAAATAGGATGTATCTCAGATACCAAGAAGAATACAACAGCCTCGTGAAGCCTGTCCTTCTTCAAAGGACACACCGACGAAGAATTATTCAGTCACAAAGAACTCTGGCAGTGCTTTCCAAAGCAAGTGTAGCCTCTGTTCACAGCAGTGTTTAACAAGTACAGTTCTTGACAACTGAGCCCAGGACAATTACATTAAAAAAAGGTGCCAATCCTTAATTTCTTGTGGGTGGAAAAGACAAGCACATGCTTCCCCCAAAGTATAGTGCCAATAATGCTGTTATATACCGTGTGGCAGATAAAAATCATTCTGCTCTGACGGAGTTGCTTCTGTAACGCTATAAAAGGATACTTTGGAGCTCATAACCATTTTCCCGAAGCCTTGGTTGCAGGTCCTTATTGTCCTGCAGAAGCCCTTCCTAGACAGCTGCAGGAGCAGCCAGAACTGCTTGTTTATTTACCCCTTTGGAGCCCTCTCCCTCACCCTTTGCTAATGCTCCTTACCTGGTTTCCAGTAATTGCAAACGAGACTTAGCAAGCAGCAGCTAAACTGGGATTACTCTAGTGCCTTACATACTGTTTGCCTTTAACTTCTCGCTGCTTCTGGAGCAGAGGTGCTAATTAGGCAAATGGGACCTTTGCTGGCTATTTAGGAATCCTCAACTGGTTTTAAAACAGCAATATGGGTTTAGTGACAAGGTCTTCACTACAAGTTACATGCAACAGACTTTTCCTGATACTGCCTACATTTATCCCCTTAATTCCACTAGCTCTGTTAAACACCAAAATACTGAGCCTTCATCTGAGAATAGTATTAGTTTTAATCCAAATATGTGACAACTTTACAGGCTAGTGCTGCAAGATACTAGGAGAGTGTTAGAAACTCTGTTAAAATGAGTGTAGTTTGCCCAAACAATTAAATGCTAGCTAACCATCAGAATGGCATTTATGTGCTAAATAACCACGTTCATGTGAAATATGTTCATTTGATTCGTGTGATGAAGTGTAATCTTCTGTACTTTTATGGATTTCTCCTGCACCATAAAAAGGGGTATTTTACAGGAGAAAGTTAAACTACTTTGCTGGTATATCAGCTCAAACCAGTTTGACCACTGACCGCATAGTATTGTGTAAAAAAAAGTGCATGCATAGGGTTTGGGGTCATCCTGGGGGCACACCGAGGAAGATTCGAGAAGACTCTAGCAGGAGAAGAGGGCATGCGCTGAAGAAGACACGCCTGTTCATGAATATGTATTAACGGACAGGATATAAACCAGGAACAGGAACTGTACCGCGTGTGTCTTGGTGGAGCAGAGGCTCCCGGTGCACCCAGCACTGTTTGCTTGCCTCTATTCGCTTAATAAATTGTAAATTTGAATTGGAATCCTGTTTGGGACTAAATCATTTATAACATTCATATTCCAAATTCCAGTCCTCATGTGTAAACATTCCAACAAAATTGCAACTGATTGTAGCTATACCTAATATGGCATTGAGTTCCAGATTTTAGACCATGGCACTATGCAATGGGCTATTTCTGAATAAAATCTGTCTCATCAGCCAAGTTATAAAACCAACCGAAAGAGCAGTGGTACATTCCACTTCAGTTTATGCAGTAACTCTTGTTTTTCCCCAATACAATCAACAAGCCCTGTGCAAGTATTTTACTAACATTTTCTGAAGTATCAGTATGCAATTTATAGGTAACAAATTACCTAGCTGTTAAGGGCTTGGCAAAAGCCAAATTTTTGACTTGTCTCTCCCAAAGCAGACTCTCCGCAATACAAACAAGTAATTGCTGTCTGATTCTCCTGCTTATGTCTAGTGATGCAGCTACAGGACAATACACAAAGCGAAATTCTCCCATCCACTTCTGCTGCTCTACCCTTTTATAGCAACTCACTGTATTTTAGAAAGAGGGAAAGAAAAAGGTTGCATGATTACACCACCATTTGTTTACATCTGCAAGCATATGCTGGAAGAGAATAAAGGACCTATTACTAAAGCAATCTTCAACAATCTAATTCTACCATTGCATTTGTTCTAGCATTCTTACGTGATGCTGGGCACATCACAGAATCGTTAAGGTTGGAAAGGACCTCTAAGATCACAAACACAAAACCTCATAAGCAACCTGTGATAACATACTACTTTTTTTCCTTTTTTTTTTTTTTTAATATCCAACCTGCAATGAAAGCTGGCAGCAGCTGAACATACAAAAACTTGTGATTTTACGTTCCCAGGGAAAGTATACATGAACTTTCCAACACTTTATAGTAAGTACCTCAAAGCAGCGAGCACAATACACACTTATGACATGGTCTTTTAAAGATCTCATACCATAGTCACCCTTGATTCCATACCTGAGGTTGTAACAGCAACACTGCAGCAGGCATTTCTCAACCTTAATGTTGTTATAGTAGGTTTCTTTAATAAAAAACACGTAACAACTCAATTTGCTGTGGGCTCTTCCCAAACATCACCACCTTTTGCAGGAGTGATATATTTGACAAGTGCAGCATATTTACTGCTCCAAAGTATCTTCCCACAGCACAGCCATGAATAATAAAGAGCGTACAGTAGCATGTATTGTATCAGGTGGCATGGAGTGACAACTGTTAAAAAAAAAAGGAAAGAAAAGAAACCACGCACAACCGTGCTTTAATGCAATGGTTTCTAAGTTTGAGTAATAGAATTATAAGATTGTGGGGAAGTGAGGCAGTACATATGGCTTCCCAGTAGCTGCTATTCACACACACACAAAAAAATCAGCAAAATCTTATTTTTAAAAGCTAAAAAAGATGCAGGAGATTGTTTCCTAGAGATTGAGCCTTACTTTGAATGAACATCCAGACACAAACAAGCATACATGGTCTCCAACAAACTTCCAGATACAATAATCCTTTGGGAGAAAAAATATTTTTGTTGCTATTTGTATCTGTTCTTCCCTTAATTTATTTTGCATGTAATCATCAAACTACTCCTGGAGCCCAAGAAGAGGTTTTTTCCTTACGTTTTTCTAGGGCAATTAACAGCTTTCAGTAGAACTTCTCCCGAAGAAGAAAAATGAAGCAGTTCTCTTGTACCCTTCAGATTCACCTACAGTTCTTTAATTCAGTTTACTTTGAAACAATCAGAACCAGGAGAGTCCTAAATAAGAGTTCAAGCAAAGAAAAGCTGATCTAAAAATTGCAGCCTTTCAGTACTTAAAGGGGGCTTATAAGAAAGATGGGGACAGACTTTTTAGCAGGGCCTAAAAAAGGGGATAGGACAAGGGGTAATGGTTTTAAACTAAAACAGGGTAGATTTAGACTAGAGATAAGGAAGAAATTTTTCACACTGAGGCTGGTGAAACACTGGCCCAGGTTGCCCAGAGAGGTGGTAGTTGCCCCATCCCTGGAAACATTCCAGGTCAGGTTGGACGGGGCTCTGAGCAACCTGAGCAAGTTGGGGATGTCCATGCTCATTGCAGGAAGGTTGGACTAGATGACCTTAAAAGGTCCCTTCTAACCCCAAATATTCTATGGTTCTATGATTCTAAAAGAAACAGATTTATCAACTGTTGTATTGCTCCAGATCATGTCATTCCCCGCATTTTTTCTTTATGCGAACCTTTCCAGTGCTCTCACACTACATACTGTACCATCTAACCATACACAGCACACAAGTCTTAGTCCAAGACAGCATTTCCTCTCCCAGTAATGCTAATGACTGGCTGTGAGGCTCCGGCAAACCACTTCTGTACAAATTTACTACATGTAAGAAAGACAGCACTTCTCAACCTCACACCAAAGGAATATTAAGAGGACTAAAGAGCAGAGATGGATAAAGTATCCTTAGTGACAGACACAGATAGAGTATTTTCAGATTTGAGACACAATTTTAAACTCAAACCAGCTTCCTCTGACTGCTGACATTGGGCTTGAGTCAAATGCAAATGAATCCTGGCTTAAGGACTGGCAAAAAGGCTTCTGTTAACATCCTTCAGCAGCAGCCTAATCAAATCTTTAGTTGCACACAGCTGTGGAAGAAGCCTAGAGCAACTGCCTGCAGTGAAAACTTGCCTTTGCCAAAAAAAAATGTAAGCTGGGAAGGATAAAACCCACCTGGGTCATTCATTTAAACACTGC
>NW_010565472.1:36968-39327 GCF_000687285.1 Phaethon lepturus | reverse complement strand
AGCAGGAATCTGCACAGAACTGCCACTTTGCACTTAAAGCAACAAGAAAGTTACAAAGCTTACTGAAAATAATAGACATTACTCATTTTTTAATGATCTTTGTAAAGAAGAAGTAGTTACATTTTGCATCAGCGAGATTCCTTCTCAATCCTAACCAAGGGAAAGGAAATAATAAGTTTCAGCCAGCAGCATAGTCATCCAACAGATCATTATAACCAGCTATCACGCACACAGAAACCCCGGATTTGCTAGGGAAATGACACATCTTCAGTCTATCCTGTTGTATGGCCAACATCCAAACTGTTTATAATGTGCGGTGTGCACAAATTTGGAATTGTAATCTGAATATCTATGTAGAAATAACAGAGCTCTGAAGAAAGAATGAAAGAACATAAATATAATCTGTGCCAGTAACCATGATCTTTATATGTCTGAATAAAACTGTGAAGATTAAACTAATTCCCAACTGTGGCATTAGGACAGATCTTCCTCACATCAAACTGGAAGGGACTATAAAAAAGACCCAGCACCACCTTCTGCAATATGGCACAATTTACTTACCCAAATCCTCTGGATATACCAAACGATTTCCAGACACTTATGAGACTTCAGGTATTTAAGCTGCCCCTGGTCTCCTCTCTTCATTGTTAGCAGCACACTGAAGTTTAGTTTCTTGATGCTCTAAACACTGTCAAAACAGAGCTAACTGGGTAAAATTTAAGGTAAGAGTTTGATTGCTCAATTCAAATAGATGAGAAGTCTTACATTGTATTATCTTTTTAGGCCACACGAGTTAATTGGTATCACTTAGGGACAAAGAAAAATAAAATAGTATCTCCACCACTGCAGTTTCACTATCATTTCAATAAGTAATTTCACAGAATGTTGCAGGCATGGGTTTGAAAATAATAATTCTGAAATTGCTAAACTGGAAGTAGTAGGTTGGATTCTTCCATTTAGGACCTAAACTCAGAGCTCTTCAATTGCATTTTTCATGCTTTAAGCAGGCTGCCTTGCCAGAGGCACACAAGGCACTATCCTGTTTTCATGACTATACAAGCTGTATACATGCATGCTCACAAATCCAATAAATTATACAGCCATGTATTTCACAAGATGTAATATATTTGCCTGTAAACTTAGGATGAATTTACTCAAATTAACAAAAGAACTCAGAAAAATAGTCAAGTCCATCTGCCTACCATGCTTGATCTAGGATTCGTTTAGAAGCACTGCTCAGATGTAACCTGCCTAAAAATGTAATCCACAATTCAAACATAACACAGCTGAAGTTTAATAAAAAATGAACCTAGCATCTATGCTGGTTTGATTAAAAAGCCTCAGATATGGGAAAAAACAATCACAAAATTGGTTTCAATCATACACATAAATTACTGCGTATGATACCAGCACCAACAATATTATCTTTACAAATACAAAATTAAGACTTTGACTGAAAGTCTCCATTGACTCAAAACTGGATAGTACAAAAGCACTTTGAAAAGGTGAATATGTAAGTCTGTTCTATACCAGACTCACCAGCATGGCATTAAAGCCCCCAGACATTAAGTCCCCAGAATAGCCTGGACAGATTTTCAGTGACAGAAACACAATTCAGAATTGCAAAGTATTTGTTTTCATACGGGATTTTGATCTCATGCTGCCATTCATGCATGTCAAAAATCTTTCTCAGGTCTATGACACTAGGTGCTTAACGCATTAAGACAAGAAAAAATACAAGAAGTTGCACATCATCCATCTTGTTTTTATTACCATACTGTCTCACACTGCTTTTCCTCAGCATGCACAACACAGCTACTTTTGGTCAGGGATTTTTTGTTCTGCACTTTCGGGCTTTTTTTTTTTGGTTTGTGGGGGGGGGCGGGGGGGGGTTAAAGGGCTATGCCCCCCTCTTCATTTCCAAAGAAGGAGTGGGTACTTTCCCAAGAAAAGAGAAAGGACTCAATGCTATCTTGTCTACAATGAGTGCAAATAAAAGGAAGAGCAAAACCTCCCTGTTCCTCCCGCTGCTCTGGTTCCGTAGCCTCTGCATATTTTAAGGGTCAGGCACCACATAGTGCTAAGGAACCTACAGTCAGTACTAGAGAAACAGTCGAATTTCCCGATTTGATGACATCTGTACCTCTCCTGACTTTGTAGGTTCAGAAAAAACCTGGAGCTGAAGGCTGAAAACTCAAGTTCTTTACCTCTGGGATATTAATAATATGTTTGCATTCAGAAAGCTTGGAGATCTTTCTCTGAAAAGCAAATGAAAAAAGCAAACACAGGATTAAGTTTAAGAACCTTGTGGTCTATCCCAAGGAAGGGCTGTACAACGAAGGCCTTCTCTCGGTTCAGC
>NW_010565472.1:10515-36937 GCF_000687285.1 Phaethon lepturus | reverse complement strand
GCAGCTTTGAATACGTCAGATGGCATCACACAGCCAGTTTAGTCACCTATTTATGCAGATATGCCACAAATCTAAGCATTTAATTCTAGATGGTAGAAATCCAAGGCTAAAGTAAGTCCTGCATTTCCTGGATGTGCCAAGGAGAAATGAAAATGTCTTGAGTTGAGCCTTAAAATGGGTTGCCTACTTATTGAGCAAAATATTTTCACAAGTATTCTCAAAATATCAACATTATTTCCCCAAATCATTGCCACAACCACAATTAATTTTGCATTGCCTTCACTAGAATCTAGGTTTGCAGCTGAGCTGTAGGTACGATCATACTGTGTAGGAGCTTTCAAGGTTAGTTCGATCCAGAAAATAAACAGACTGAATCCTTTTGTGGGACTGTGGGAAGATTTTACATACCCAGCTTAACAATTAAATAAGATTCAGACAGGATCTTTTCTTGAGATATCTGGTCTCTCTTTTTCCCATCGTCACAGCTGAATGGAAATACACATTGCAATAACTTTTGCCAGAACACAATGAGTTTTTAAGCAGTTACCACTTTGAAAAGTAGATAACATCTTGAACCCACCAAACTACTAATATCCTGTCCAAAACTCTGCATTAGTCAGTAGTCTCAAGTACATCATACAACAGCAATAGGTATTGTACAGAATAAGAGCGTATCAAAGACAGGGTGACTATGCACCACCGAACATCTGTATTTTTCAGATGCTGACTTTCACAGGAGAAAGGAGGCTGGGTTTGGAGCTGCCACACCAAAGGAGAGGAAATGTAATCACTGATAACTGCAGGGACAGTCTGTGCTCCTGCAAGCCAATTCTCCAAGGAGAAGATACTTGAAAACTCAATTCTGACAGGTTTTAAAAAAAAAAACCACCAAACCAAACAAACTGTAAGGAATTTCAAGCATGCTTCAGCTGGAAAATCCACTCTTCTCATACATACCATCTCCATGCAAGCTAAAGAGCATTCACTGTTTTCCTAAGCTCAGCACATAAAACACTATGAGATATAATCTACAAATATGCTTGAGAGATTAGGTTTTCTCCAGATTTTTACTTTTTCTTTTACCACAAGAAAAATAATAAAAAGGAGCTTCTTTGAAGACAATACGTAGGAAGGCCAGCTGTGTCAGTTATGCACATCCTTCCACTTTCTCTAAAAAGAAAAACTATGATTTCAAACTCATTCCTGTGGACCACTAGATGTGAAAAACCCTATAGCCCAGACTCACACTGAAAAGGCCATTTCAATTTAATTTATTACTTTCACACACGAGATCTGCCAAACAGGTAAACAACACAGAGGGAGAGCTCTGAGTCATTAGGGTTGGAAAAGACCTTTAAGATCATCAAGTCCAACGAAATCCTTATTCAAGTCATGCTCATGCAGAACTAAAGGTCCACACCGCCTTCAAAATTCAGGTAAGTGGTAGCACTTAAGCAACCAGAGTCATCAGATGATAACTTAGCAGCTGTTGGTAATAAGAATGAATCTTGACACCTGATTATTTAATATACTTTTACATTTCCATAAGCTCCCTCTCATTTAAGACATGTAATGGGGCCTGTATTTCGTTATAGCACTGCACAAGACAGCTATGGGGTAAAACACCACGGTCTGAATTCACCTTGTCCAGGACAGGAGAGGCTGCTGTCAAGAGGAGGAGCGTGCTGGAGCTGAATCCTTCTGGCACCTGAGCTAGCCTAATGCCTGCTCGTGCATCTTCATGTTCCACCACGTTACAGGTGCAGATGTAAGCAAAGCCAGCCAGACACCCAGGCAAGCCTGGAGACAGCCGAGGTGCTATACGATCTCTTTGCTACTCTCCTTCGATTACCCTACACTTAACAGAAGACCACCCAGCCCCCTTGTCCATGTGAGTAGCACCTAAACAGTCCTTCTGCCTGCTGTCCCTGTCCAACTCTTCCTTCTCGGAATATCATTAGGGAGTCTGTTCCCTTTGTTACAGGTGTACCACATGAAATAGTGCTTGAAAAAAGCAGACTTACACCTGTTATATCAAGCGCAAAAATCGGCCCTCCCTGATGAAATCCAGCATCTTCTACTACACCTTCTGAGGCAGTCCACTCTTTATTTAAAAAAAAAAAAAAGTAATACTATAACAGAAAAGCAGGAATAAAAATAGTTTCTAAAAAATAAAAGTAGTTGTAAACAGAGCAGGAATTCATATTTCTAGTCATTTGATACCTATTTCTTCAATCTATGGATATCTCCACAGATATATATATATATATTAAACTACCTGGTAGGAGACATTGTTGAAAAGATCAAAACCACAAAGAATACACAGTGCCTACCTCTAATAATTTAATTTAAGATAAGGCACAACAGGGTCATCTAACATTTCATAGGACATCAGAGGGGAGTGAGGAACAATAACATTCCAAAATTAACTCCATTTTTGCTATTAGCTATTGCTGACTTTGCCACAGATCATTAACAAGTTCTTACACCAAATGAAAAGCAGTCAGAAATAAAATGAGAAAAAACAACCCTGGGGTTATACATTAAATGAGAAAAATGCACATATTTTTAACCAGATGGTTTTCCCTCTGAGTTATAAGCTTTTATAACATGAAATCATTACTCCACATAATAAGTATTACTACTCTCTTGCTTGCACTAAGAAAACCTAACTGCTGCATCACCTGCAGTGGAGACTTTCAAGAAATGTTAAGAATCGGGATACTACTCCAACCAGTGTCAACCTGTTTATTGATCAGTATCCCAGTGCTGAAAACCCAATCAACTGTGCCATGGGCTCATGCACACTCAACGAAATCAAGTATTTGCCAAAATAATTTGCTGTGGCTGGGGTGGAAGAAAAAAAGAAAAACAGCCAGGATGATGAAAAAGGCAAAAAGCCATTGTTTCATCCAGAGACAATGTTAAATTATAGAGCCACAGCCTAGACAAAATGTCTCATTAAATCAGTCGATGGGTGAGATTCAGAGTACTCAACAACTTCATCGCCTCAGTCTTCACTGGCAGTGTCTCTTCACATACCTCTCAAGTGGATGGACTGCAAGATGGGGACTGGAGGAGCAAAGTCCCTCTCACTAAGAGAAAATCAGGTTTGTGACCACCTGATGAACCTGAACATGCACAAGTCTATGGGACCTGACCAGATGCATCCCAGAGTCCTGAGCGAATTGGCTGATGTAGTTGCCAAGCCACTCTCCATGATATTTGAAAGGTCCTGGCAGTCAGGTGAAGTCCCTGGAGACTGGAAAAAGGGTAGCATTGCACTAATTTTAAAAAAGTAGAAAGGATGAACCACTGATCTGTCAGCCTCACCTCTGTCCCGGGGAAGATCATGGAACAGATCCTCCTGGAAGCTATGCTAAGACACATGGAGGGCAGGGAGGTGATTCAAGGCAGGCAGCATGGCTTCACCAAGGGCAAGTCCTGCCTGACCAAGCTACTGGCGTTCCATGATAGAGTGACTACATGAGTGGACAAGGGAAGGGCTACCCATGTCATCTATCTGGACTTCTCTAAGGCCTTTGAAAGGGTCCCCTACAACATCCTTCTCTCTAAATTAAATGGACTGTGGAGTGGATGAAGAATTTGTTGGATGGTCACATCCAGAGTGTAGCGGTCAACGGCTCAATACCCAGATGGAGACCAATGACGAGTGGTGTCCCTCAGGGGTCCATACTGGGACCCACACTGTTCATCATATCTTCATCAATGACATAGATGGCAGGGTCAAGTGCACCCTCAGCAAGTTTGCAGATGACACCAAGCTGAGTGGTGCACTTGACACAGGATGCCATCCAGAGGGACCGGGACAAGCTAAAGGAATGGGCCTGTGTGAACCTCATGAGATTCAACAGGGCCAAGTGAAGGGTCCTGCACCTGGCGGTTATCAGTACAGGCTGGGGGGTGAAGGGATGGAGAGCAGCCCCGCTGAGAAGGACTTGGGGGTACTGGGGGATGAAAAGCTAGACATGAGCCGTCAATATGCACACACAGCCCAGAAGGCCAAGTGTATCCTGGGCTTCATCCAAAGCAGTGTGGCCAGCAGGTTGAGGGAGGGGATTCTGCCCCTCTACACCGCTCTGCTGAGACCCCGGGAATCCTGCATCCAGTTCTGGATCCCTCAGCACAGGGGAGACATGGACCTGTTGCAGCGGGTCCATAAGAGGCCACAACAATGCTCAGAGGGATGGAACAGCTCTGCTGTGAGGACAGGCTGAGAGAATTTAGGTTGTTGAGCCTGGAGAAGAGAAGGCTCCGGGGAGACCTTATTGCAGCCTGCCAGGACTTAAAGGGGCCTTAGAAGAAAGAAAGATGGGGACAGACTTTTTAGCAGACCCTGTAGCGACAGGACCAAGGGTAATGGTTTTAAGCTAAAAGAGGGTAGATTTAGAATAGATATAAGGAAGCAATTTTTGATAGTGAGGGTGGTGAAACACTGGCACAGGTTGCCCAGAGAGGTGGTAGATGCCCCATCCCTGCAAACATTCCAGGTCAGGTTGGACAGTACTCTGAGCAACCTGATCTAGTTGAAGATGTCCCTGCTCACTGCAGGGGGATAGGGCTAGATGGCCTTTAATGGTCCCTTGCAACCCAACTATTCTATGATTCTACCCTTTTAAGGGCCTATGGGTGTGACATAGACCTGAAGTAAAAGCAGACTAGCAGATGGAAAAATCCTGGCTGTAGTCACTTAATTCCTTTCAGAATGTGCATACTCAGTCCCTGTTTAAGTCAGGGATAATGCCATAGATTCCCTCCCCCCAACTTTAGGCACTCGAAATACCTATTAAATTTATTAATGAAGGATAAACATGACCTGTGCTAGACAAGGCCTCTACAAAGCTATGAAGCACCAATAACCACAGTTAAGAGCTCAGTTGCTGAAGAATCTGTTTAGACATCTCCAGAAGAATGACTCTGACCTTTGGCAGGCTGGACCACCCTCCTAAGCAACCACGCTTCCACCTCAAGATCCTTGGGTAAATGTATATAATAAACCCATATGAATCCAGTTCTAACAGCAGCAGTTTGAAGCATGAACAAAACTAAAATTGGTGTCCATACCTGTCTCCAAAAGCACCTGTTTTCACTCAGACTCTCTTTAAAATGCTGCCAACCAAATCAGCAATATAAAACCATCAGGCAGTTACCCATCCTACTTAAACAGTCCACAGGAGAGCACAGTTAACATCTGTGACTTGATTTCTTTCAAAACAAAGAAAGGACATCAGCCCTCATCAAAATGCTATATGGTTGTGCCAACCTATGTTTCATGTCTTTCTGAGAGCTGGTTTCTCAGAAACAGGGGAGCACATATGTTTGTCCTTCTAATTCACAGCAAAGAACTATTTTATGAGACATTTCAGTAAATGAGGGTAGCATATCAAATAATGTTTCTAAAAAGTACAAGAGCACGTTGCTATGTATTTTTCAGCAATAATTAACTGACCATCAACTTGGCAAATGCCACTTACTTTCTTTCATATAAGAACAGCTTTATCTCTCGTTCCAATATGCAACAGCCTGACAGAACACAACTACAAACAGCTTTCCGGATCATTGTCCTTGGACTCAAATACAAGCTGTATTAATGTTCCTTTCCTCAGTGTTAAATGTTTTTGATAGCTAAGAGAAAGGCTCCATAGTGTAAGAGCTAGTTGCTAGATGAGGGCATCCCACTGTGGGCTGTATTTGGCACTTCTTTCCTATAATGTGAAAGCATGACACCCATTAGTGTAATTGGGATTTACAAGCCTGCACAATGAAGCAAAACTTTATAAAAGACCCAAGAGAGTGAACATAAGCTATCATCAACAGGGGTAAATTTGATGTGTAAGCCATAATGCCGCTACCAGAGCATTTCTGCCTTTCATGAAAAACAAAATTCTTAGTATTGTTTGGTGTTCATATAGTTCATCTATTTTGTGCTTTTATCTCACACTAGTTTTTAAAAACAAAAGTGAAAAGCCAAAATAAATAGTCATGCTAAAACATGATACAGCAACACATTAATTAAAAAAAAAAGAATCTTTGAAAGGGAGAAATTGATGGAATAAAACCTGCAGAGAGACAGGTCTTCATTTCATTAGCTTTCTTGTTAGCTCTTTTAAAGGATCAGCCTTATATGGATGGCATAGTTTGAAAAACTGATTTTCTCTGAACTACAGTTGCGAAAGGATATTTTTAAAAGAGTCTATTTCTTTTCAATGCTGCTCAAATTGCAATCAAAAGCTGGTAAATCTAAGCCACAGTCCTGCATCTGTCCACTAGAACTGCCTTCTCTCGTACCCGAACTGAGTTGAAACACAATGGCTTATCTGCCTGAAAAGCTGCCCACATACTGCTGTGTTATTTTAACTCAAACTGTCCTTGCAATCTTGTCCTAATAAACTGTACCTGCCACATGTCCGGTTACATTCATGAACAAGTCATGCTACCTGACTCAAAAGCAAAGACTGAAACTTAGAAGTTTCTCCTAGAAGTAACCTCAAGCAAAACGAAGAGATGCCCAAGTCAGCAGAAGGGAATAATTAAAGAATTCAGTTGAGGTAGGCATCTACTTTTTCTACATCCTTTCTACCCCTCAGACAGTGATTACAAAACCCATGAAACACAAACATAAGATACCTACTGGAAATGAAACTACAAATGTAACTCCTGGTCTGTTATCAAATGGAGATGATAGAACTGTTGACATGTAGAAGACAGCCAGGGGCAGGGGGCGGGGGGGAAGGCAAAACCAAAACCAGAATTGTTTATCAAAACTTTCTTGTTTTGTATGTGGGAAGACAGTCTTGCAATGTAGTCATACTATTTCTACTTCAAAATTAACTACGGACGATGTTAAAAAGCAATTCCTAAAGCTTGAGGCTTTTAGGGACAGCAAGTTTTGATAATTTGTATCCAAGAGTTGTAAAGGGGAAGGTCAAGAACTGTGTGGGAACTTCATGGTGTTGGTCAATAAACTTTGGAACAAGAGACATTTTCCCAAGAATTGACAAAAGTCAGTATCAAGTCAGTATCTACTGAGAGCAGAGAGCACAACACAGGACACCACAGTCATGTCAGCTTGACATGATTCAAGGTGGCAGGGAGGGAAAGAAGGAAGGACAGCTGATAGTAACCAGACTAGTAGAGAATTAACAGCAGGAAATATGGCCAAAGCCAACCTTATACATAACAGATCCTACCTAATGAGATTACAATTTTTACATTTTCTAATCACATTTCCTAATGAGATTACAAGTTTCACCAGTAAAAGATACAGTATTCTTATGACACATTTAGGCTCTGTAAGGCATTTATCTTGGCACATTTTGATGAAGAATGATTTAAAAGAAGATCAGTGCTATACACATTCTACTGATTCAAAACCTGGCTGAGAGAGCTTAAGGTACAATTAAAAGTGAGGAGCCATTATCAAGTACTGTTTAACATCTTCATCAATGACATAGACAGTGGGATCAAGTGCACCCTCAAGCAAGTTTGCAGATGGCACCAAGAGAGTGGTGCCACATAAAAGAGAAAAGGTAAAAGATAAAAGTGGTTCTCGCATAAAAGAGAAATTAAGCCTCAGGACACAAGGCTGTAGTCTGCAAAGCAGAACTCTGAGACTATTGGTGTCACCATAGAGTTGCTGAACACTGACTCACTACAGACCTCTGCAGTAAAAAGGGTTAACACAATCCTGGGAGGCACACAACAGGATCTTGGGACCTCTCAAGGCACTGACATCTAATGCTGCAGTGCCTTGTCCCTGCCAACTCTGCTTTGCCTGAGCAATACATTTACTCTACTTTCACCAATGTCCAGGCTTCTACTGGCACAGAAAAGCTTTGCTAGAAAACAGGTACCAGGCTAATATTGCTTTCTTTTTTTTCCAGAGCTGCCACACCAAATGACAAGAAAAAGTATACACTTCAAAATTACATGTTGCTACCTGCCATCATACAGTAAGCAATATGACATTGCATATTTTTCTCCATGGTCTTTTTGTCTTCAGCTGCCTGTACAGTCATACCTTTACCTATGCAAGCTATACTTACTAGAACCTCATTATTCTTCCATCTGCCAGTGCTGACTTGCTCACATCAGCAGGCTAGCTTATGTTTCCTCAGAAATGAAGAAAAATACATTTTTCTCTGTGGCACAGCGACCACATTGCTTTACCCTTCTCTCCAATGTTTGCATTTTAGCAAATCCAATGCAGCAACTATCTTTTTTTTTTTTTCCAAAGGCACACACCAGATGCTGAAAATCAATGATCCTATCCCCATTACCAGTCCTTCAATTACTATTCATTGACATGTGTTTCTGAAGTTACACACACGTAGTGTTTTCAGCATAGAGTATAGAGAGCAGAGTAAGAGGAAGGCACGTGGTGGCAGCTCAGGAGAATATCCTGTGAGTTTCAAGTCAGGCTCAAATCAGCCCCATCCTAAGGACATGAACTTGCTATTCTTACCATGCTTGCAGGAACAGTCTACACATAAAACAAACTGCTTGAAAACTAACTTTGATTAGATTCCCAGGTGATTCTTCCCAATTGCCTGCTGCCTTTCTCATGGACTTGTTATTTCAATAAATACCAGGTGTGGCCTGCTACAGTTTTCTGTATGCAAAGAGATTCTGTTTTTCACCTTAAACCGAACAATATATATTAGATTTAAAAAAACAAAACAAACCACAACAAAAACCCCAACCATTGTGGATGCAAACCCTGTGTTCTGGGTAGGAGGCAGTAATTCAAACAGCAAACCACCTGTTCTGGTAACAGAAGTGGGGAGTGTGCTAGTCTTGCATTCTCATTGCAGACATCCAATTTCCACAGCCACATATGGCTTGTGAACCACAGCAATACGAAACAGCCCGAAGTGCAGCAAGCAGACTTCTGGCACTCACAGGTACCACCTTCACTGGTAACGTGCACCCCCCCACACTGCTCCCAGCAGCAGGGTACTATTCCCAAATGTCCCACTTTTTTCTCCACCCCATTCCTGGCTTCTCCTGCCTGAGTCTTCTAGTTTCTTACAGAGCTTATCAGACACACCTGATTTCTCTTATGGGTTTAAAAACTTTCCTGTATCCTTACTTCTATCATTAATAGTTACATAGAAAAGTAGTTCACTTCAAATGTTCTACTAAGCATCAACTCCAGTTTCAAATGGTACTGAACTATATTTAATAGGGCCAACTAGATACCAACACTATTTCTGCATACAGTTCTTGACAAGACCAAAGAAGTAACCTGAGCTACATTGAAAATGCTGAAGTTACACTCTTCAGTAAAATGCATCGTCTGCCTGTAGACCCTGCCTATGTGTGACAACTGTGTTTAGTAATCCTACAAAAATGGAAAAAATATTTAGAAGCACTACATTCTTGCTTCATTATACACAAGGAAATCTGTATCAACATGCAGCCAAAAATCTGAAGTTGCTCTGAGCTTACGAAAACAATCCACATCACACTCCGGTGTTTACCCTTTTCTTGGCTGTGCAATAAGAGCAGAATTTGGCCCTTTGCTGTGACTGACTTTTACAAACGTTCTTATGGGTTTTTACAGCTCAGGAAATGTTGGTTTGCTTCTGACAGAAATCCCTACTCTTCTCATACTCCAAAACCCCCTGGAGATACTATGCCAAACTGCTGCTGTACTACTGCTTAACTAGCCCTTGTACAGAGCAAATTCATATGCAAAACCAAATAGTCTGCATTTAAACACTGCCTTTAATTTGTATTTCACAACTGGATTGGGCAGGCAGTGACTGGGCTGACTAGGCAGAGGAAGCAGCTGGCCAGTTCCTGGGAGCCCAGAAACCTGCCAGAGACTGACAGGACTCACCACTGGCTTCTGCCCAGGTGTGGCCAAGAAAATGCAGCAAGGTCCCCAGCAGCTGTAGGCACTCACTAAACCTGCTCATCCTGCTGCCCAGCTTAACTCCTTCGTTACCAGTCCTGACCCCAGCATCTTTTCTGGGCTCTAGTGTGAGCAGTTGTACCCATTTTACAGATTAAAAAAAAAAATGGCACAGTTAATGAGTCAGAAACAATGGAGTAAATTATCTGGGACTACGGCCTCTTTTCCTACTGTAGTCACAGCGTGAAGCTGCTCCTCTGGGTAAATCTTTGCTCTAATAACATGTAACACAACATCAAGAACTGTGTTACAAGTCAGCCATTAAGTTTATGCTGCTGCAGAAGACAGAGCACGTTTCATTCTTCGACGTTACAGTAATACAGAAAACGAGAGATGGTCTTTGTCTCAGCCTCTGTACAAGACAGATCTGGAAGCTCTGTCAGCTTTTCTGTGATGTTGTCCAACACATACACAGAGCCAAACAATTAGAATTTCTTGTCATCAGCATCAAGTTCACCCCTCTCTCTTCCTATTACAGTCCTTGAGGCACAAATTAGTCTTTCAGAGATAAAAAAAGCAGAGACTACAGAGTAAGTACCATGTCTGCTGTATGACTGAAACTAATGCAAGTCTATACAGAAAAGAATCCAAGCCAGAAAGTAAATAGTTTGCAGCCTCACATACTTGCAGAGTAATTTCTTAAAGTGAAAGGTGATCCCAAAAGCCTTTCCAGCCCTGGAAAAATCCTCAGAAAATAATTCTCTGAAGAGTTAATCTGGCTTTTCTGTTGCAGAATTTAGCATGCAACTACAGGATGCCCAGGCTTTTCTCTCTGCAACTCCAGTCACTGCGATCATGTAACAAACCAATGTAAGATATATTATCTTACTTCAGCAAAAGAAAACAGTGAATATAAATCCTTCATGAAACTAACACCAAAAAGACATATGATAGTACTAGAAACTGTAGTACTATTAAGCCTCTTTGAACAAAGGGTTAGTGAGCTCCAGGGGACTCTGGGAAGCACCTATAGTCACTCCCAAGCCACCCCGCTCTTGCTGACAAGCAAGGCTATCACCCTGGGAGACACCTGGGAGATGATGGGTAGTAATTGGAGCCTATCTAATTACAAAAGTCAGAGGCTCTATCTAGAGTAACTTCCCCCCCCCGTCATCCCTTCACTCCCTGAAGTGCTCTGCTCTCAGTCAGCCTTCTAACAACCAAACACTTCTGATACCGCACCAAGGCACTGCAGCACTCCACTGAAGAGAAAAAAGGATGCCACCAAGTGCAGGGAGGTAAGGGGGTGACCAGCCTACTTCCAAACACATCCTCCTCCTTGCTTTTGGACTGGACAGGTCATGCAAGCAGTCAGCCCCAACTGCAAGCAGAGGTCAAAGGGACTAAACAGCCAGAGCCAGCAATGAACAAAAGAGAGCTGAGCCGCACCACACAGAGCGGGGTGCAGCAGATGACAGTCACACCTAAAAGCTGGTGTTATGCTACAGAATTGCGCTCACAAAGCAACATGGTATCAGTGTGTCATCCATGAAGGGACAAAAGGGGACTTATGACAAAGTTATGTGAAGACACAGATGTTAATTTGCTTTAGACATCATATACACTAAGGTATGGCTAATGGATACAACATACCGTATCAAGTATTTTTGCAGTCCTGCAGTAGGACCAAAGCAAAGGAAAAATTCTAAGAGGACCTTTTTCTTGCTTGGTATTTGTAAAAACAATTATGGTGGACTCATGCTCTTTAGTGCATCTTGCCTGAATGATCCAGATTGCTGAATCCTGAACTGCTCTGTTCAGAAATTTTTCTTTTGAATTGGCCAAGAAGATGCAATTGTAAGGAGGGGAGAAAAAAACCTGAGGCTTGACCCATTCAGCATCTCCAGAATGCTGATGCTCAGAGTCATTGCTTGTATCAGGCTGTGCTTGTCCAAGCATGGCAGAGCATCCCACACAATCACTGTTCCCCAGGGTTTGCCATCGACAGTAGACAGGTATGAAATGTATTTTCATAGGTTGGTTCATCTCAGAACAGGACAAAGAAAGAGGATATTAAAAAACTCCTAAGCCAGGTCTGAAACTCATGCTTGCCTCCTCCCTTTCACTGCATCAAAAGCCAAAGTGCTTGCTGTTGTGGGTGCCGCACCGTTCACATGCTAATATGCTGAGATGCTCTCTCCTGCTTTTCTGAGCTAGACACTGCAGTAACCTAACCTTAGTCCTCCTGAGGAAAGAGGTTGTGCAAAAGTCTGATGACGACAGGACAATATTCGATCTAGTCCAGAGTGCAGAGTCCTCACACAAACCCCGTTTTCAGGATTCACTGCATTTTCTTACTGTATGCCAGTAGCGATCAGTAGAGAAGGAGTAATTACTAGGGAACAGAAATGCCCCAGATGGGAAGGCAGATGGGACAGCCTGAAAGAACTTATTTGCAAATATGCTTTTTGCCCAGAACAATGTTTTCTGACACAACCAGCAGGAAGGAAGTTAATGCTATTCCAGACTCCACAGCTGCAGTGCTGTGGCATCCACACCATGCTGCCCATGACCGAAAGTACCAGACAATTATGCCAAGAATAAAGCAGGGCACATTTCTGTTCTTTTAAAAGGTCTTCAGCAGTTTCTGAAGTTCTGCTGCAGCCTCTCTAGATAACTGTGTTCCCAAATAAAGCCGCTGGCAAGTGGATGCTCCTGACGCATACGGCTGTGAAGCGCTCCCTGACACAAGCCCTACATGAATATTGCTGTGCTCGCTGTCCTTTAGATGTATACACACTGCACTGCCTCAGATTCTGTATATAACAGATCCCAGACAACTGAACTTTACAGCTGCCAAGATCTTTTCTCTGCAATCAGTTACACGAACACTACCCGCTCCTTTTTCTTTTCTTTTTCTTTTTTCTTTTCTAAAAGTTCTGTCTCTCCTTTACTCTCCTTCTCACCCCTGTCTCACTGTTTTACCCACAATTTCGCTCATGTTACGTGTCTCTCTTGGTGCAGAGTCTTTTGGCTATTTGCGGTGTTATACTTGGGAAAGGTGCTGGTTTTAATTTTTTATATCAGCTGCATTATCTGGACTTATACCAAATACAAGCACACTGTGCCCTGGATAATTGCCTTCACTTCAGCCTTTATATCCTTAAAAGAAAGATGAAAGTTGAAGTCAATGAAGGACACTTGTGAAAGAGATAAGATGTTTATCAATCAGATTTCTGAGTAATGCTAAGAGGGAATGTCTTAACTGCTTGGAATCCTACCCTCAGATAGGTACAAGTATGCCTAAATCATCTCCCACAGTTACCTAATCTCTTGTGCTCCAATTTCAAAACTTATTTACCTTTTCTCAGTTATCCATTCTTCCCAGGAATGTTAGCCTGCTTGTTCCAAGAAGATCTGTGATTCCTCACAAACCACTGTGGTGTGAGCACCCAAAACAGTACTCAGGCAGCTAGAAACAGGACTTTAAGGGAAACCCTGAATCAACAAATCCTGTTACCAGTTCTCCACCGCATAAACTAAGTGTCACATAGAATAGCAGGACTGGCTAAGATCAACATTTCTCTCCCCCATCCTTTTTCCCAGAATTGCCAAATGCAGACACTTGGAGAACAGTAAAATAGGACATGGTACTTCCCATGAGTTTTCTCTCTGTCTTTTTTAAATTAAGTGATAAGAAATGCCTGCTCTACTCTAAGTAAATCCTCAGCCATATTTTCCCATATTCTTCTACTATCTGCTCAATCCTAGAACTTTTTTTCTTTTTTCTTTTTTTTTTTTTTTTTTAAGGTAATATCCTGCTAGTAGTAAACTACAAAAAACCCAAACTATAAAGCAAGTATATTCAAGTCTTGGTCTTGCATTTCCAACAGATGAGCTTTGAAAAGCAGAAATTCCAACTATTTGCTAAATGTATGATTGCACACACCAGGCTATGACACTGGAATTTGCCCTCCCTGCAACTTCAAGTCTAACATAACCTATTTTAGTGATACAACGTCCTAGTCCTTCTCTGTGTGGATGATACTTTTCAGCTTCGCATCTTAAACAAAGTTCATCTCACACATTCCTTATTTTTGTCCCATGACTATCAACAAAAATTCTGAATAAAGGCAGCCCCAGAACAGAGACTGAAGTGATTAAATGAGCAGTCTTACTTCTCCCAGTAATTCCCCCTCACTTGACATTGTCTCGATTTACGAAGCCATGCAATTCAGTAGACTTACTTAAAATTTTTGCTGTGGTATTTACAGTTTTATTGGCTTCCTTCTCCTGTCCTCCAGAATACAAGTTACTGTCTTGACCTGTGATGCACCTGTCTCACCACACTGCCACTAGCCTGCAAGTAGGTTTCATGCACATCAGAAGGTTTCTGCTGTCTGTTCTATGCTGGTGTCTGTAACACACCCTGCCACAGTCAGAAAACCTCTCCAATCACCAATTACTATCCCCTTGTCCCTAGGGGTTGCATTCAAGTTCCTCTTTAGCACTCCCAAATTAGACAAACTGGTTAACTATTCTGCAGTCAGTCAGCTGTTATATCCAGGAGAGCCATGAGCAACTCAGATAAGCTGAGTCAGCCAAGCTCACCTCCCTTCCTAGTCAATGGATAGGAAGCTTTACAGCGCCTGAAGAAGAAATGAGCATGGCTCATGTCTTGGCACCAGACAGGAGAAAGCCAAGTACCACTGACCTCCACTTACACCCTGTAACCCCAAATGACACCGTGCTCTGAAATGCAGAGCTATCATTACACTTGATCTGTGCCAAATACTGGAGTAAAGGCTACACAAAGATGCATACATGCTCATCTTGCCACAGATATACCATTAGCCTGCTCAGCTGGATGCATTTGGGTGGATGGAAAGGATGAAAGGCAGTTCCCAAATGCCTAACACGATTCCGCTCAGTCAGTAACACAGTGGTGCTTCACAGACTGTAGAAATACCATCTGAGTACATAAATTAGAGCCCAGATTTAATTCTACAGTGGACAAGTGACGGTGAGGAGTACTACTGAATTCTCTGTGGCACTGCTACAAATCTGACACAGATAAACAGCTGAGTCTACTGCTGTAGTCAGGTTAAACACCTGAAGAGACCTTGTCTTGTGAGCAGGTTAAAAAAATAGAAAACAGAGGCCCTCATCTGGGGTTGGGCTGTAGGGTTTTTTGTTTGTTCAGAGGAGGTTTTCTGTTTTGGTTTTAAATTAAATCAGTCTGATCGCCTGACTTGAACAGAAATGGGACCCCAGTGACTTGCTCAGTCACAAAAATAGCCTGTATGAAGGCTAAGAGTCAGGGACACAAATAGCAGACTGACAATTCACAAATTCCTACACTTCACAGAAATCCATCTACTTTGAGAGTCTGAGCTATTATGCCACATGTGTTTTTCTCATTTGGAGTTTTAACTCCCTGTAGACTTACTCATTTACAGGCTTTGTACGTCACTGCGTCTCTGTGTTCTGCATCTTGAGTCTTCATGCTGTAGTGTCTGAGTAAAGAATGACTTCCCCCACAAGTGTTAGATGGTTCTTCATGGTTCAAAGAACAGAAATTCTTAGCAATGGGGAAAAACAGAACATGTGTCAAAGGATGAAAAATGCAACTCAGTTTGGCTAGCTTCAGCCTCTGTAAAGAAGCTCGACAAAGGAACTTGGCAGGTTTATATTTTAAAACATCTAATTGTCATTCAAGCTGTTTACAGAAGACATTTCTTCATCAGTGTTATGATAATCAACTTAACTAGAAAAAGTAGCATATAAAGCAACATGCACAGCCATAACATGGAGAGGCCATGCCAAAACTTGCTCCGCTACCCTACTGGAAGAAGACATGTCCTAATTACAAAAAAATGGCCAAAAAGATAACACAGCTGGCTCAGAGACCATATTCCTTTCTAATGAGCAGCAAACCAGTTCAGAGCACTGCTACAAAACAAATCTGATGGCCTAAAACCTCACCTGGGTAAACCAGTATAGGTGATGATCTGGCATTAGGTATTTAGTCTCTCTTTCAACACACAGTTATTTCTTTTCCTGGAAGACAATGATTATTACTGCAAGCGGGGGTTTTGTGGTTAGTCATAGCTAATTTATGCTCTCCGTTTTCGTTCCCTCCTTAGGTCTGCATTGCCTCCCATGGGAACGGTAATGATCATTTAGCTTTACAACTCCTCTTGGCATCTCTCTCCTAAATTGCTACTACTGTCAGACTTTTGAGCTCTTTACCAAAGTCAAGTGAAATTCATTTCCTCATTTGAAACAGAACATTTAATTGGATAAACAAGTCGCATGTTGTCCCTGTAGCTTAACTAGCAAGAAAATAAGAAACAAGCATTTCCCTGGGTAAGGAGAAATCTGTGCTATTCTAATCTATCCCTTTCTTCTGGCTGTTGGGACTGGGGTCCTGCTTTGAAGAAACAACAGTAGCTTCCTCTATGCATTTTGATGCAAAAAAGGCTAAAAGCATCTGCCACTTTTGACAAGCATCTACTGCCAGGCTGTAATTTAACTGGATTATATAAAGATACATTAAAAGCTGTAAGCAAGCACTGAGCCACTCTGAACTGATATGATGTAACAATTTGTTGAGGGAAGAAATATGGCTTATTTCTTTGGTTATAAGTTATGAGGAAAAAGACAATGGCTGTTGTAAAAGGTATAGGCAATGCAGTTCAAATGCTTTGGTGCCAACTATAGACATGGCCAAGATTGTTTAATACAGATTAAGATTTAATGAGGCCCTTTGAGGAGAAAAAGCAACAAAGGACATCCCGATTTCATATGGAAAACAAAGCCAGAAAGAATTTGTTTTTAAAAGAAATCCTCAAATCTCATGACAGCAATTGCAGCTGATTCTTGTTTTCTATACCGTGCACAACACAACTTCCAAGAGAAGGGCATCTACGTTAACAACTAGATACAGCAAAAATGCTCCGGGTTGGTGAAAACCTGTTACATACCTTACGCCATAAGAAGACAAGAATGACCAGACTGGATGAAGAGAAAGAAAGCCCAGCAGCCTTCCTCTGGCAGTAGACAAGAGGACATTCTTATGGAAAGGCTGGAAGAACAGTACAAGGATGACAGGACATGGCCCCTGACATCCCGATGTTCTGGCAATCTTGCAGTTAGGGACTTCTTGAGTCAAAGGTTGCTTTCTCATCACTTTGCTCAAGCTTCCCTCCATCAGTTGCTCACATGATCCACTTACTATTCTGCCATCCAAGATACCTCACTGCCTGCATATTTACCTACCTTCCAAGGTCAATTTAAATGATACATTATGTCTCACAGTTAGTAATTCAGCATTTTTATATTAATTCCTTTTGAATAGCACCTTCTCTTAGTGATTTGTTGCTTTTCATTACATAATGTAGCTTCTCCACTTCGGCACTGTCTTCTTCAACCACTTCTTTTATTCTCAGTCACACACTTGTTAACGGAATCTCAGGGAGGCATCCTGATGCTGAAGTGTTTGAAAAAGTTCCCAATTTGTGCACCTTTAACAAGCTTTTATTCAAGACATTTTTTGCTTATGAACCAAGTTTTTCAGTTATTTTACCAGCTTGTACATTAATTTTCTTTTTTTTCTCCCACCAAATAATTACTGCATTTGCAAGAACTAAATTTTGGGTTTCCTTTTAATGGCTTTTATTTCTTAATAATTATTCCCACCAGCTTTTTGTGTTTTGATTTTCTTTTAAAAAGAATAAAGACAATAATAATGAATTATCGCTTGTCTTTAACTTCCAAGAAGATATCGTTAAACAAGTCCCATACAACTTAAGTATTTTGTCCCTCCAGCTGTTTCTTTTTAAGCCTTCATCATTTTTAAGCAGTTTCTCTTTTAGAAGTTAAACACATCCATTGCAGATTCATACTAGATCTACAGGATTACAAATCAGAGCTGTAACTCTAGCACAATAGTTACAAATTATTGCTTGTAATTACAACAGATCTTAGAATCCTAGTCTTAAATCCAGTACCTTATTATATTCAGCACAGCACTAACACAACATAGATATTTTTCACTCATGCAGAAGGACCTCTGACAGTCACACTGTGAAAAAGAAGTGATAATAAAGACTGAGAAACACAACATTGTTTCCCTATTTTTTCCCCCCCAAATAATGAAATACGATGCATCATTAGGAGAAGCACAGTTTCCTCTTCCTATTTGTTTTGCACAGCTTAACACAGCAGAAAGATTGGGGAGGGTCAATACTACATATTTAATAACTATTTGTACAAACATCTAAATATACAAATAAACTTCCTTGTCAGAATAGGACCACAGGTGAAAGAAGTATTCACTGACAGCTATCGTAATAATAGCTGAGTTGGCTAAGGGAACTTAGCTACAGGAAAGTGCAAACGAAATAGAGCAATCACAAGGGTAGTTATACTTTGGCAGCTGGTATATTAGGCCAAGCTGTGTAGCATGCAAGGGGGAAAAAAAAAAATAACAACACATCAGTGATGCTGCAAGGAGCAGTTTTATTCCATTCACATTTCCCTGCTCCATTTAAGATGCTTAAGAACACGGCCATTGACTAAGTGAAGCTACTACACCAACTTAAATTGCCATGGTAAAACAGGGACTACACATAAGACATCGACTCCAGGCATCTGTGGGCAGAATTCACTACGATTATTCATGAATCACGTTTGGAAGTCTCTTCTTCCAAGACATTAGATTTTCCCTTTCCTGAAGAAACAGCAGATGTGAAACCTATGCACTCACCCCAGAGAGGTCCCCAAATGCTTTTTGCCGCCCGTGCCCTCTGTGAGGCAGGCTGCTGGCGTCCACTGGTTTTCTTCTATATACTGCTTTGCACTATACCACCACCCCAGCTAACTCGCCAGCCCTCTGCGAGCACTCTGTCAGAAGTGCTTCTTATACGGCAATTCTGCTAAAGAACGGTGTATTAAAAAAATACACCTTATGAAAAAGACTTTTCCCCACCCACTGATGCAAGACTCAGCCCTATTTGTACTAAATTGTATTTTTTTTTTTTAGTTCCATACTGATAACACCTGAACTGTCGGTCTCCAATGCAGTCAGAGCAAGGGGCACACACTACATTACCTCCAGATGGTAATAATGGAGACCGAAGGAACACCACCATGTTTTGGCCTCCTCGATTCTGGCTGAAGCACATTCTGACCAAGGATGTTTCCTGGCATGCAGGGACAGCCACTGCGGCCCCTTCACACTGCCTAACCTCCCCTGCCTCCTGTCCGAGGCCTCCCACACCTGGGAGCAGCAGCACCCCGCGTGAGGGCGAGGGAGCGTTGCATTCCCTCCTCCTCCACATGGCTGCCCAAAGACAGATCCAGACTGGCTTCATGCAGCCCCCTCATGCCCCAGAGCGCCGCAAGAACCAGGCGTGCGACGTCTGCAGGCGCTTCCTCAACCCTCTGGCCTTCATATAAATTTCTCACCTGCTCTTTCCAGCCCCCAACTTACTGTTATTCCACAAGGTACAGCCCAGTAGTGTGTTCATGCCCTGAGCAGGAAGGGCTCCATGCCCCAACGATGAACAAAGGAGCAGTGAAGGACAGTCACAGCTTATATTCACAAAGTACCCTTATTCAAGCTCTTTTTCTTCATTTAACGGCCTGCAAGTGGGCATAGTTGTGAGGGGGTCAGAGCAGTCGCAGTACTGAGATTATCGTAGAGCCAACAGCACCGAGCTCCATTTTATCCTAAAAGCATGCAAGTCTGCAACTTCCCATATGCGATGATTATTTACATTTCAAGACACAGCCCCTTGAAGTCCCTGACAGTACTGACAGCACAACGAAAACACTGCCTTTTAAAGCCAGTTACTAGATTGTCTGGGGCAAACCATGGTATACTCGACCTAGAAAGATTGACAGTTTCTGGCTTATCAAAATACATTATTACCAGAGAGTCAGAATTCTAGAGAGAACTAGACATAATTTTCTTTCACTTAAAGGACCTGAGGGAATAAAAAAAAGTTAGCAGAAATTCAGGAAATTATGTGCCAGGCTTGTTTGCTTTCAATTTAAGATGATGTTTCTGACTACAAACATTCACAGATAGCAATATTCCTCTGATAATCTTGCAAACACAAATTTGATCCATTGTAGAATGAAAAAATTATTTGCAACGAATAGATTGCCAACATTATGCAAATCATAAACAATAATTATGCAACTTTCAAAACATTAAAGACACTGGAAATATTTGCATGGGTGCACTACAATATCATGTCTGTCATTCAACACTGATAGAAATACAGCCCAAAAGAAAATTCTGCTAGTTCAGCTGTCCCCCATGCCCACCCCAAAGTAACAGGCATCTGATCAGGGACTAACTAAACAAAATTTTTGAGATGGGAACGATTGTTTGGGATTTGTTGTTAAACTACCTGGCATTCAGAAATATAAAGCCAAGGATTTTTTCTGTCAATTCCCACCCTACTCCCTTAAAGAAAAACATACTTCAGCTAATTGACATCAACTAAAACAATGTAATGAACAAACTGTGGTAATTTTTTCTCCAATAATTTCTGTAATTCAAAAACATGAACTGTTTGCTAGCTTTCATTCTAGGAACTGATCCAAAATTACATATTGAGAGGCAAAATCCTAACCAAGAATTTAGTTTTGGATCCAAATGAAGTTCCAGTTGAAATTATACTATTGTGGGCATGTTGGGAAAAAGAGGGTGGGGTGAAATGTTTTGTTTGGTGATAAAACTCTCCAAATTAAATGTAGTTGACCTGAAGTTACTAGAAGTAATTAGTCATAGTATACTTTCTGGCAGACATATTTTTCTCAAGTGGTACACACTAGATGAAGTTTAATGGACTTCAGTGACAGTGAAATACTACCTACGATGTCAGTCCAGCTCCCTAAGTACCCACCAAGGAGATTTATAGTAATACAAGTTATTTATATTCCTCTTGCTAACACAGAAGCATGTTAATTCTTAACAGAGGAGAGGAGTTTCTGCAAAAAGAAAATAAATTACTTCACAATTGTTTTTTTGCCAAAAACAAACATGCTTTGTCCCCCAATACCTAACTATTTGCTTGATCTGATCTAGTTATAAAGACAGAGGACCTGACCAGATTTTGATTTATCTATTTAATAAACTCAAACTTGGAAAAAATTTGGGGGAAGAGAAAATGAGGGTAAAAACCACAGGTACCAAAAATGACGAAAAACATTTGCTTAAACTATTAAGTTCCGTTAAGCTCCAGAGCTATGGTCATGTTAGCAACGTTGCAAAAGAACATAAAGAATTTTTTCTTCAGAGCAACTTTCCTTGCGTTTACATTTTTTAGAGTTTGTTATACAGGATATAACAGAGCTATAAGAAGTTATTCAGCAAAGTAAGGACAAAGGGCAACTGATGAACTTCAGAAAGCTCTCCTAAGCAGCTGGAGAAGGAGGAGGAAGATGTAATACACTGTAGATTAATGAAAATTGATAAAGTACGGCATAATGAATGGGGAAAGGCAGCAGAGAAACAATCCCAACCTTTGTGTATTAAAACGATGGGCTCTGACCTATGCCTGCTACTGTGCAGACATCAGAACCTGAGCTGCCATTCTCATGGAAAAAAAAAAAATTTGGAACTATGTAACAAGCCCATCTTAACAGCCATCCAAAAAGGCTGTGTCAAGTGTTCAGAATTACCAAGAACACACTATGTCACTGAGTAAACCACCTCAAACACTGTGCTCAGTATTTGACTGTTCATTGTCTCCTCCAAGACAATAGCTTCAGGAAGTAGCAAAGGAAGCTGATAAAAAGCTAGCGAAAAACAAAAGATGATACATCTACATCCATTTTTAAGTGTTATAATTCATAGTGAAGATTCATCCTTCTAGCACCAAGTGAGTCGGGAGACACCAAGAAAGTATGTGAAAGTCTAATCCATCAATAGGCTCTCAACAAAGAAAACATACCCATATCAAGAAATCTCATCCGGGTTGAAAACAGAAGTAAGGATAAACAACGGGGAGAGGTCCTACTGCCCTGTTCTTACTCTTCCCTAGAAATTTACTTAGTTATTGTTGACAGCGGGTGCTGGATAAAACAGACATCCACAATCTCCATTCCTGTGATTTTTACCAGATTTGGTCCATGACCTGTTCTAGATAAGGAAACAGAGTTAACATTACATCCAAATAAACAGATATTAAAGTTTGGACTGAGCATTTAGAATCATCTTTGGTATAAATATACACATTTAAAAATGGAAGAGTAGAACTTGAATAAAAGCAAACTTCAAATACAAAACAGTGTCTGCATGAGCCTTTACTGCAAGTTAAAACTACAATGGATTTAGATCTAGTTTTGGGACTTCCATGCATCGACAAGCCTAAGCAGCTTATTAGGGACTTGCTGTTTGCCATGAGAATTGGAACGCACAATCGATGTGTTTAAACACAGGCAATGTTTAGCCAAGACAACCGGTGTTTTTTTATTACTACTTATTTACTTATTTATTTTTAAAGCCTGCAGTTTCAGATGAGTCTTTCTCCAGAGCACACCCTGGAGCCAGTGTGTATATAAAGGTCATAAATATTCCAGTATAAGTTACTAAATACTTAAATTCTGTTGTAATTTACAAATGGGTTGGGAAAGTCCACTGTTAAGCACCAGTTTCTGGAAAAACCCAATGTATTTCGCCATGGCTTGATAATACCCGACACATGCAACAGCACAAGCAGCGTTCTCAGCACACAGCACAGATCTTAAATGAAGAACTTTAGCTGCAGTGTAACTGTTCTGCAGTGACAGCACTACATACATGTATATAGATTTACATATGTGCATGTGTCTAATATAGAAGCATACATAACTGTGCCCTGATGCTGACACTGTGCAGGGACTGCAGCTGCTCCTCTCTGACAGACAAAGAGAATTGAAGAGGCAGGACCTGATCTTCAGGCTGCTGGTTTTCAGCTGGTGCCAGAAGCCAGGCTCACATACCACTAGCCCAAGCGGTAGACATGGACTATTTGGGTCTGGTGTTTACATCACCATTGCTGTTCATCACCTAACATCCTGCCAGTGTTTGCCTGCTCAGAACAGGAGCAAGACAAGCTTTTCTTGGTAACTTTCTTTTTTTGAACAGCTAGAAAATAAAGCATGCAATTGGCAAGATTCACCCCTATTAATGTCACATTATATGCATCACTGACTGGGTATGTAGGAAAGCTTCAGTTCTTCCCCTCTCTTCTGCTCATCATTAATGATTACATACAAAGCATGTGCTGTGATGGGCAGCAGGTACAGCACATTGTTAACATGACAACCAGTGCAAACAATTCCATTTACTTCCAAGCCAGACCCAACTTCCTGCATCATGAAAACAGGTTAAAGGAGAATAAGAAAAAAAAAAAAAAGTTCTATGAACAGCAGAACTATGAAAACCTCGTTTCCCCACAGATTTGCTTCTTGCATGTGCTCCCTTTCCTCGCTTAATTTTCTCCAATCTCTCCTGAATCCTCCAGCACTCCACATTATCAGCTGGGCCCGGGGTAATGCTGCACCCTGCTCACTAACAACTTTTAGTTGCTCTGAGCCCCTGGTCAACCTGCATCATTTCACTTGTCAGAAGTTCCCACCTTTAACTGCAAAATTCTTAAGAACTTAATGGCTTTGATATCTCCACTCCTCTTTCAGATTGGGCTGAATTTGGCCAACAACTTCCAAAGATATAAGAAGCAGCAAAAAACAGACCATCTTACAAACGTCATGTTATTAAGAATCAAGGTGAAATAGATGTTATGTATTTTTTACTTCTGGGTTCTGAACCTTTAGACTGAAGTCACAATCCCACAGTTTTCCCTCAGTAAACAAGAAGCTTTTTATAAAAAAACACCACACTCAAAATAATGAATGAAAAATTTCAGAAAAAAAAGAACCCACACACACACATACTTAGAAGATTAATTAAAAAGACTTACTGGAAACTGGAGATATGATTGACAGCTCCGTATACTAACTATATTCCTAAGTAATTAGCAAATAAGTAGGTACAGATTTCCACAAGAGAATAAGTATTAGAACTATATAAAAAAAGTCTGTCTTTCATATTCTCAAAAAAGAGTTATCTTAAAGGAGCCAGACATTCTAATACAGGGTACTCCATTCAAATCAGTTCATACTGACTAATCCTTATTTTAACCTACCCCATCAATGTCTGTTCCACTGAAACGTAACAACTACGCTACAAAAACTCGAGCTACACCCAGCTTCTGGGCTAACAACTTCGTATTGGTTAAAGGTGACAAGGCCAAGAGCAGAAGCCACAGACATAGCTGGATTCTCATGTATTGAGATCACTGATGAGATTTGTTTGACCTGTCAATTAGAGTATTTTTGCAGACAAAAGACTGGGGGAAGGGAGCTGGCAGATGCACAGTTGAAGTTCAAACACAAAGAAAAGGGATGGATGTTAAAGTACTACAGCAGATACTAGTCAAAGTTTGAATGATGAATCTGTTGGGGGAAAAAAAACCACCACAACAAACAACAAAACACACCCTATCTTTGCATTATCTTCCAAAAAAAAACCCCAAAATGAAAACCACACAACTCAACCACAACACTAGTTAAACAAAGAGAATATCCAGATATTTATTATTATATGAAGAAAACAGGCAAACCAAGCACAACATAGAACAGATGCACAGGGAACACTATTTACTTTCAGTGTAAATTTTTATACTTCCAGCATTTTCCACATTACTGCCTAAGAGGAGAAACATACAACAGATATATAACAGTTACTCAGCAAGTCTTTCCTTCTTTACACAAGTCAAATCACAACATTTAGACCTTGGAAGCTCCATTATACCCAACCACGGAGTGATTCTCATCCCCAAAGGAAAGGTTGGCAGCTTGCTTTCACGCCTGACATTCTCCAAACACCTTACTCCTACATTTTGGTTCCAGCAGATTATCATTAGCTGGACAAACCAAAAGAAGCTGCTGTGGAGATATCACTGACATCTAAAGAAGACGACAGGATTGGCAGATAGGGCCATCTGCCATGCTTCCAACCACAAGTAGGACCCACCAAATACTATATGGCAAGGGAATGGCAAAGAAGGAAGAGACTCTCCTAGAGGAAGCAAGGAAAGATGAGTGAAGGGGAAGAGACCCCTGAAGAAGAACTTGTGTCTCCCAGTACCCTTGTTCCCAGAATGGAATTCATCTATTTGAGGTAGCACTACAAGAATACACTCCAATTCACCTCTTAAAATAACAGCCACCAAAACAGCATGTGTGTCCAAATGTGTTCCAGGGCTGTTGAATTCCATGTCAAGGACCACTGCCAAATCCAGTTTCAGGTGATCACAAGTGCAACTGAAGAAAAGGTTACATCCTCTCTTTCCTTAAGTGTATTTCTGCACTGCCACATACAATAATTGAAAACCACTTCCACTTGAAGGGAACCAATTTTGTTGGTCACAGGTATACCACAAGGGAATAGAAAGACATCGTTATTTTTATGGGCTATTAGGAATAAATTGTGTAGCTTTTAGAGAACAGAACAGTAGCTTTGCAGAGCTCTGGTAACTACCTTTAACAACAAATTAACAAATTGTTAATAACCTACCAACCTCACAAATTGGGAGCTGCAGAGGCAAATAAAAATCCCTATTATAAACTTAGTTACGCATTTTATTCTTCTATTACTTTAGAACAAAGTATTATAAAACTGTTTTAAAGTAAAGACTCCTTTATCCCTAAACATCATCTAAGGAAAACACTGAGAAAGTCCAACATCCTGATGCAGGCTTTCCATATCCATAGGAGAGGAAAGTCTAAACTGCAGTATTAGACTACTTTCACAGGGCATGCTACCACTGAAGTACTGGTACAGTACCTGAACAGAACTGTTCAACCTGGAACAGATCATAAGATGAGGTGTGGAGGCATGGGTTCTCTGCTTATTGCAGGGGGGTTGGACCAGCTGATCTTTAAAGGTCCCTTCCAACCCAAAGATTCTACGATTAACACGTGGGTCAGCATGGAAAAGACATCTCAGCTAACTGGAAAAGCTTCTTGTCGTCTAGCAGGAGAACAGACATCATGCTGAGTTCCCCAAAATTGAAGCAAGTCTGCAATAGATAAAATGCCATTGGTGGATTTTACGCTACATTGGGTGAACCAGATTAAGAATAGAGGTGACACTGTGTAAGTACCAGCGCTCATTCTTAGGCTTCGTATTAATGGTGATACCCTGCATCAGGGAGAATGGTTGCTTTGGAGCAGAACTTAGCCACCATTGTGCTTTTTGCTGACAAACTTGCCACCTGCATCAGGACAGACACAGATCTGCCCAGAAAGGTCCCACTTGCAGCATGTCCCACCAGCTGCCATATAAAGAGAAATGGTCATACAGCCACCAACTGAACGTTCAGAATGAGGTGTGGGAAACCTTTCAAAAGTCCTGGGCACAGGCAGCAGGCTTGACCCAGTCTTCTACAGATCGCCAGGGTACGGAGCAGCTGCCAG